>NC_140939.1:129339721-129514721 GCF_014529385.1 Adiantum capillus-veneris | reverse complement strand
CTCTCTACATGTGAGCCCCCTTATTTTATTATGTACATAATGAATAAGTATAGTGGGCGGGCACCTGGCCTAATCGGCCACATGAGGCTTTACCCCAATATGTGGATACCCCTTAGTGAACCTATACAAGTCTTCATAAGAATAATTTCTAAGCACTCTCATGGATTCATTGGTTTTGATAAATCTCACATTCGGTTTGTGGCTTAGCAAATGCCTCTCCTCTAGATATTCTCCCAATCCCATTGTCGAAGGTATTGTAGCATTTCCTACAATTTGCATGTCTTTGAGTGGATTAGAAAACCTCGGTGGTGAATGATTTGTCATGATAAAGGCTCACTCAAAACTCTCAAGATAGTCTTCAACAAACCCACCTTAGCTTAGTGCAACTTATCCCTTTTTGCCCCTGGTGAGGTTTCGCAAAATTTAGGTATGGGTGACCCTTTGGTCTCTAGAAATTGGTTTTGGGTAGCTTAAAAAATTGGTCTAGGTATATCCTATTGCTTGCAAGATTTTTTCTTGGCTATACCTGACTCAATTCAAAGTTGTATCAAAAGCTAGAGAAATTTTTGTGAACTACACTTGAAACATCACTCAAAATAATCTCAGGACCAAGAAAGAGGAACTTTGGCTTGTATCTTGGTCTCTAGAAGGTATTTTTAGCTCAAACTTGATATTTGAGATGTACTCAAGTATATCTAGAAGCTCATCACGTGAGATACCCCCTCTATGAAGAGGTACACGAATTGTGATCCATGACCCCCAGTTAAGTTTTGACTCCAAATTTTGAGAGTAACTAGATAAGGTCATATGCAAGCTCTGTACCAGTTGTAGGGAGGCGTTGTAGAACGACCTAATCGTAACCCATACAAAATTATCAAATTCGTGGATCGAAAAACCCGGCTAGGGCATGAAAGCACGAGCATCAGATAAATAGGATAGAGGATTCAAGAGATCTTCTCTCCAATGCAAGTAGAGATTAGCAATGGAAAGACTAACTCTAAACCTACTCTAATCACTAATCAATTAATCTCCTACACACATCAAGCCCACCAAAGTCCGGATTTCTATATACTAGAAACCCCAAGCACACTAATGATAAGCACACACTAATTACGGGGATTCAACATTTGCGAGTTTTTCATTTCAAGTTTTTTTGACAATTTTAGAAATCTTTAGAGTTTTTTAAACCAAATATGTGTCATAGCATAAAGTATCTATTTAATGTAATTTTCAATCATCATAAGACTCCATATATGTGTGGTTGACGGAGAGAGAAAGTCTAAATTCTAGAGAGATAGTATTTATGCGAGTTACCATTGGAAGAAGGATCATAAATCCTTGAGAGAGAGAGAGAGAGTGACTTCTCTTCTAGAGAGAGAAAGTAAAATCATAGAGTTGTATATCACTACGCAGAGAAAGAGAGAGAGAGAGAGAGAGAGAGACCGAGAGGCATAACGACGTGAAAATGTAAACAAATAAAATCACCATTTCACAACTCATGCCATTAGAGTAAAATATGCTCACAACGCATGTGATCAGAGTCAAATAATCCACAACATATAATCATACGATAAAGTAAAAAATCATGCAAAATAGAGACAACACTATTTTCAGAGTTAAATAATCCACAACATATATAAATGTGATGAAGTCCAAAATCATGCTAGATAGAGACAATACTATTTTCCCCAAGCTTGAGCTTTTTGAAACAACGTAAGTTTGAGGATGTAAGTACATTCACTAAACTACCACAGGATAAGATCAAAATTAGAGTACAAAAAAGGATAGTCGCCATAAATGTAATGGTCACTCTAAAAGGCAAGTAATTTGCTCCCAAATAGCTTGCACTCACATTGCTGGTAAGCACAATCAAGTGGCCAGTGCATACCAAACCAACTGTAATTAAATGGAGGGAGAAATCCTCCTTGGTTGTCCAAGAATAAAAGCGATGTCCATTGGTGAGAGGGTTGGCTGATGAATAATCATGTGCTCCTTAGGTTCAAGTCCGAGCACTTTTGTGTACACATAGTACATATGTTTGCATGCCAAAAAGGATTTGTTGGTATTCTCTCACTTTTGAAAATCTGAACACGTGCATGTTGGACTCTGTTTTATATGAATCTCATAACTATTTTCAGTGAGAACTTGGAAAATTACATTCTCTTGAGACCTTTTCACTTCATCCAAAAATATCATTGTCATACTATTACATGCTTCCAATTTCTTCATGGCCTCTTTAGAGATTCCATGCCTCCACTTTTTCTTCCTTGAGCTGCCACCACCTTCTTTGCAGTCGCCAGCAAGAGGTTGTGGATTTACCATTGAATTCTCTGTCCGAAATCCAGTCTGATGCAGCGCGGCAAGTTCCTGTGTGGAGATATCTGTCCCTCTTGCTACTGGCCAAACATTTGGAGTAGGAGGTAAATCTTTGACTTGTCTTTTGATTGATTGAGTATGCAAAATATCATGATTACAAAACCATAACCATTGCTCAATTGTTTTACCCTTGAACATTCTTTCAGACCATATACATGGAGCAACAAGACCAATTGAGCGACTATGCAAGATATTGTCACAATTTTTTCTCCCTACCATTCCAAAACATTTTCTTTGACTTTGAATGGGCATTCTCCTGAGGGCCCACTGAGTGCGTGGCACATCACTCTCAAACACATTGTTTCTTTGAGATGACAAAGGTGTGGTTATTTCTTTTTGAGATCCAATATCATCATCAGTGTCACTAGTGTGCAGCGGAATGTTAGAAATACCTGGTGCTTGGGTATCAAACTTGATTTTTATTGGTCAACCGCGATGGTTTCGTTGCTTAGATTCCATGACATATTCCGGCCGATGGGAGCTACTTGTTCCTGTTCTGGCCCTCTTTTTGCGTTGTACTGTTTCTTTGTCTCCATGCAAAATTGGCTGTGCCTACATGGGAGTCCCTGCAAAACAGCCTCCTGTAATAGATGGGCCACGTTGGGATTCAACTTGAGAAAGCAAGGTCTCCATTGTGGGACCCGTTCCTATATAACGCCCAGTAGTATATCCCAAGCGCTTTGCACATTGAATATATGAGTTTATAACATCTGCTACACATGCATCATACAAGGATATTTTTCTCTTTCCACCTTCACCCTAACCAACTGGTATGTACACTTTCTGATAAATTAACATTGGGAATTTGTGCCCGCTCCCACGGACTTAGACCACCCTATGAAATTCAAAAAAACATGAATTAAAATTTATAAATTTCATGTATGAAAAGCTTATAAATATAGATTGTCATAAAGGTACTTACATCTGTTCCAATTCCTCCCCAGTGTGAAATTCGTTGCTCCCACCATTTAAACCATCTGCTCACTCTTGTGATGATCTCTGTAGATAGATGTTGTCTCCACCATTTTTTAATTGAAAGTGCCTTTTGAGATGCAAGCACAATGGTCTTACAAGATCTCCATTCCTCACACATATCAATGTGTTGATTTGTTAGATGTTGAGGTATCCACTTTTTAGCATATTTGTGGAGACTCTGCTCCCAATGAAATAGGCACGACCGTTCACGTCCCTCCATGATATTATCTGGCCCGCCATTGAAGACTGTTCGAATAGCATTCCAATTTGCACCAACTTCATCAGACATAAAACTTGCAAAGTTAGCTGCACCATGTCCGTACTTTTCCATTGTTGAATTAAGGTTCCCCAAAAAATAGCTTGAGTCTTTGCATCCTCCTCTTTAGTTTTACATATAGCAATTATTTGTAGTGATCGTATGCTGCAAGATATTCAACATAAACATTTTCATACATCTTCTTTTATTTAATGATAAAAAAAGACGAGATCTTTAAATACTTAAAGATTACCTTGGATCATAAACTGAGCATGACATTGTTGCCCATCCATCTATTCTATGGGTAAAATCAAAATGTACCCACGCATTTCTCAAGTCACCAGTTTCAGTTCTTTTCATCCGATTTACTAGATCAATCCCAGAACCTGGTCCTTTAGTGGACATTTTAAATAGGAAGCACTTGTCATCCTCTTCACCTTGTCCAAGAAATCTACTCCCATGGAAAAAAGGAAACATGCACTTTTTTTGAAGCAATAAAATATTATCATATCCATCCCCAATAACAACACCTTGACTCTTCCTCTCCTTTGAAACAATTGAAGAAAACCTACATGATGCATCACAAGAAGGCTAAATTTATAACAGTTAAAAAATTAACAAATTCAAGGAACAAAATTGAGTTTCTCTTAGCCTTTGGTTTGAACCAGTGGCATCATTTCTTCCAAAAAATCATTGAATTGTACATCGAATGTAACTTCAGCTTCCTCACCAATCAAGGAGTGAAGAACAAGTTGTTGAGCCACCAACATTTGAATTTTTCTTGGGCCACCCTTTTCTATTTTTAGTACTGCACCTACCAGTTTCCGCACTCTTGAAATAACAACCCTAGAGGTTCCTGCCTTAACATTATGACAATGTTTACCAACATGTATTGCCAGTCGCGACATTGTACCATCTCTAGGCAAAACATAATAGATTTTGCAAGGACAAGCAGCAACACAAGTAACAACCTTCTGACAATAATGACAAGTTATTGTTGTATTCTCTTCCATTGCAAGGTAGTCGTTTTTGACATGTCTATCCAAATATCCATGAAAATCTCTACTATTAAATTCTTGCTCCTTAATATAATGAGGACACGTTGAATAATTGCACTGCATGCATCCCAAACATGGCTTAGACGAATTGTGCATGCTATTGCCATGGTTGTCACAGATGGGCGAGTCCACAAGTGACCATCAAAGCGTTGTTCCATCCCTGTCATTCGTTTTGTTTTATCGTGAGTCACAGGTAACTCAAAACACAAATTTCCATCATAATGTTGTGGAAGTTCAACAACTTGCAAAGGAGCTCCACATAATGTTAACAGATCATTTAACTTTTTTTCCCCTAGATTTTGTTGAATCCAAATGAAGATTGACTGAGTTTTGAGTTTCCTATATCGTCACCACTACTTTCAAGATGCACAATGCTTAAAACATCTTCAGATATCTCTTTGTCATTTCCTTTCTCATTGTCAGATACCTGTATAAATGTGTCTGAATGAATTATCTCAAACAATCTCGAAAAAGATCCATATATTAAGAAATGCTGATGACCTTCGATATCCCACTGTGGTTGCAGTAAGACTTTTGTTAGGCCACAATCACTTTCAATAAGAGCAGATAGTGACTCAAAATGGCAAGATGGAGGCAGCAAACTCTGCAAATAGTAAGCACTAAGCAACAATGAGTTTCCCTTCAACTGAATGTCGCGATTGACTATCTGACCACCAACCTTCCAAGTTATTGTTACTTTCATGTTGGGCATATTCTCTCAAGCAAAAGATTACAGGGTGGAGATGCGAGAAAACTGTGGTGGATCAAGTGAAGATGGTGAAGGTTAACGAAAGTTAAAGATAAAGTGAAGGTTAATGAAACTGGTGAAAGTTAATGAAAGATGTGAAGGTCAATGAAAGTGAAAAATTGGTAGGTAGACGAAAAGACAGTTGCATAAGATCTTGTGACGGCTCAAATAATAATGAAAATCATAATTGAAGAAGTGCATTTAATATATGACGGTTGTGAATGTATGTGCAGTGGAATATGTCATCAAATTTGAGGGGCCATTTAATTTCTAAATGGTGGTTTAAGGACTGCATTTAATGCAGTCTAATAGTGTCTCCATCTTTTGTGTGCGTGTGTGTGTGTATATATACATATATACATATGATTGTGTGAGTGTGTGTATAAAAAGCGTAACATTCTATATGACCGACTTTGTATAAAAAACGTAGCAATTTTTTTAGTTAAGTTATATATATGCTTCCATCTTGCCATTTTATATATATGTGTGTGTTTTTTGGTAGTGTGTATATATAATTTTTTTAGTTAAGTTATATACATTACTGTGCGTGTGTATAAATGATTTTGTGGGTGTGTGTAAACAACGTAGCATTTTTTAAGTTAAGATATATATAATTAGCTCTAGAGAGTGTATGTATGTATGACTATGCACATAGTTTTTCCATCCTGTGTGTGTGTGTGTGTGTGTGTGTACAACTTAACTTTAATAATGCTACGTTTTTTATACACACAAACACATACAATCATTTTTTTAAATATATGGTTGTGTGTGTGTGTGTGTGTGTAAAAAACGTAGTATTTTTTTAGTAAAATTATATATATGAATCCATTTTGCGTATATCTTTGTGTGTGTATATACATATATATATATAAATGAATGTGTGTGTGTGTGTGAGTGTTTATACCACAATATCATTTTTTGTAATATATGGTGTGTGTGAAAAAAGTAGTAGTTGAGATGAAAGTGGAGTGAAGGTTAAGTGGAGTTTTAATTGAGATTAAAGTGGAGTGAAGTGAAAGTGGAGTTTTTCTGTGAAGAAGGAGATGAAAGTGGAGTGAAGAGAAAGTGGAGTTGTGCTGTGAAGAAGAAGGAGTAAAAGAAGACAAGGTATTGTGTGTGTGTGTGTGTGCGCTTACCTGCGCACGCTTGCCCGATCCACCGGAGGAGCTCCATTGGAAAGGCATGGGGGAGCTCCAATGGAGCTCCTATTGGACCTCCTCCGGTGGATCGGGCGAGCGTGCGCAGGTAAGCACACAAACACACACACACTCACACACACAGTGATACACACTTTCATTCACACACATCAAAACACTTGCACACATAGCATAAACACACACACAATCATGCATACGCACACACATTACACTTGCATACACACACATACATACACCTACATATATAAACACTTGCATTCACACCATCAACACACTTGCACACATAGCACAAACACACACACAATCATGCATACGCACACACATTACACTTGCATACACACACATATATAAACACTTGCATTCACAACATCAACACACTTGAATACATATACACATACACATACACATATATAAACACTTGCATTCACAACTTCAACACACTTGCATACATACACACATACACCTATATAAACACTTGCATTCACAACATGAACACACTTGCATACATAGCACAAACACACACAATCATGCATACAGAGACACACATATTACACTTACATTCACACACACACACACAATCATGCATACATCCACACACACACACATATAAACACTTGCATTCACACACATCAACACACTTGCATACACACATACTAAACACACTTACAGTAACAATTACAATGATGTAAGAACAGGTCGTTGTAGAGAAGAGGTATACAGTCAAAGTGGATTTGTATTTTTCCTTGCCATGAGCAAGTTGAGAATGGTTTTTTTTTAATTTGCATTTTACGCCGTTATGCTGCCAAAATTTAGAAGTTTATATTTGTATTGTCATTGCTAAGAAGATTTTTGTTGTTTGTGATTGATAGATTATGGCTCGTACACCATCTAAACGTTGCAGGACATGTATCTCTCAAAGTAAGCTCAAATACATTAAGCTATTTGTGTTCTTTTTTTTTGTCTCATCATAATCACTAAAATAGTTGTGTTCTTATTGTTTTTTGCTTGTAGAAGTAGGATACATGCACATTAAGGTCTGGCACTACAGGGCATAGGGCCAATGCACGATCTTCCATTGCTTCTTCCAATGTCCGTCGAAAGGAGGATATTTTGGGTGATGTGCATGAAGAAGAGGATATATTGAGTGATGTGCATGAAGAAGAGGTGTTCATAGATATTCATGCTACACAAGGTGAATTGGTGGCTCACAGCGTGTCTGAAGCAACAACAATTGTTGCTAAACCTCACGATCATTCCACAGTATTTGGAAAGGATGTTCATGGTCGAATATTGGAGGAGATTGTAGAGGGTTTTATTGTAAATAGAGGTGGGGAACCTCCTCGCATTCCTCTCTGCAGATTGATGGAAAATGAAGCCATTAGAGCGGTGGGTCCAGGCACTGAGGGCTTGGTGAAAAGGTTTGAGATGTCTGGATACAATGTGCTTGGAGCTCCATTTCTTGTGTCATTTAAAGAAGCCAGGCCATGATCAACATTATGTTTCCGACTTAGACAAAGATGAATGGGGGCCTATTTGGCAAGAAATAAGCGATGATTTTGATAATTCCCTTCCCCTTGAGTGGGAAGACTTCAGGGGAAAAAAATTTATCGTTTGGGATGGTAATCACCGTTTGAAAACTTGGATGCGCTTAATAAAAACACGTAAGTGATTTATTTTTTGTTTAATGTAAAGTTGACTTGTATTACTCTATGCTTTCTAATTTTCTTTTTTGTTGTTGTAGAATTTTCAATGATAAAGTGGAGACATTGTTCTATGAAGTGTCAATTTGTCAATGTTGATAGAAGTGCAGAGGGGGAACTTATGCTAGCTTTGCGCTCTCAAAATGAGTAGGCACATTTGTTGTTTTGAAAGTTATTGCTGTTACTGTATCGATTTCATTCTACTGCCATTTAATTTAAGATATTGTGGTTTAGGATTGGTAGAATCACTGTGAGTACAAATTTTGGGTAGGAGATCTTCTTGTTCCAAAAACTGGCTGTGGCAAGCAAAGATTCTTTAATAAAAGACTTTCCTCAAGATTGGATTCGATGGATAGAGGTAGAGCTTGCTTGTGAGAAGAAGGCATCTAAAGGGAGTTGGTACAACGCTCCTGCTCTTTTATTAGCAATGCTCATATGGAAGGTATATTTTTTGCCTTAAAGTACACTTTTTATGTAATTTCTAAAACTTGACATTATTTTGTAAAACCTTACTTTTTTTTTCATTTGCTCTACAAAAGGAAGACTTTGACTTGTCTCTTATCAAAAGAGATGTAAGAGATCAATGATCCCTCGATTTCACTGCCAGAAAAGGAAATGGTTGCTCGAGGAAGAGTAGAAAAAATATTCAAAGAAAGAGCTTATAAGGTAAACACTTTCTCTTCTCACCGTTTATGTTTGAATTTCTACAAAATTGTAAGTTGACATGTCATTTGAATTTGATTTATTTCATTGAAAAATTGATTTGATTTGATCTCGTGCTAATGCAACATAGATGTTGGCCATTTCCAACCCCGCCAATGGCCAGGGGTTCTTCTCTTTATTATTTAAATTCAATTGGATAAGAGAAAAGGATCAAGTGGGCCTTACAAGAGACAAGGTCCACTCTTTGGCAACTTCTAAAATATCACCAGAGAGGTAATAATTTTTGGATAAAAAATACACATGAAATCATCAAATGAATCAATGCATTTATGGTTTGTTTATTGTTTGCTCTATAGGAAAAAGAAAATATTGCACTCTTTGATGCATTGCCATGTAGATGATGTAACTTCTGAGCGTTATATTAGTGCAATGAAATTTAGAATGTACTTGCGTAAAGAGTGGTATTGGGGAAGTATCTTGAAGCAATGCTTGAGGATAAAAGGGAAAATGATTGAAGAAATTCCGGAGGGCTTTGAAGCATGGTTTCATCACCAATTGAGGGACCACATTGATAAAGCTTTTGTGGAGCTTTGGAGTAAGCTCAACACAAAAGAGTCGGATAAAAAAATTCCAGAGCTTATGGAATCTTCGAGGAGAGTATTATTCAGGTAATACAATTGATATCTTTATGGTTTTTATTCTATTTTTTACTTAGAGTTTGTATAATAAATAAGTCACTTAGGAAAGGAGCTCAAATAAAGTTAATTGCATTTTATGTAGATGGCTAATTCAGCTTTACGACGATCAAACTTTGTTGGAGAAGTTGCCAATTGTTGCTGTTGAAACTTGGAGGGACCTCTCTTGTGAGGAGTGCATGTATCCACTACATATGAGAGATTATGGTTTGATTGCTTGGGAAATTGAGTATTGCCCTTGGTGGCTAGATTACACTCGAGGCACCTACCCACGTGATGAAGGAAACTTATATAAAGGTTATTTTTGGCATTTATAAAAACTACAAAATTGTTAACATGCTGATACTATTTAGATTATGTTTGTGAGAAAAATATTTTTGTTTGATTTAGAGCACTTTCTTGAAAGAAATGAAAATGGTATTGAGGAGATTGGCTCAGCTTCCAAGAAAGCCACCTCTTCGAAAAGAGTAAACAGTAGTACAATCTCCTCTATAAAGAAACGATTGGATTTTGTTAGATCCAAGAAGCCCAAGAAGTCTCCCAAAAAGAACCAAAAAGGTGCTCAAGGCTCCACATGTAAACTTGCTTGTGTAGATATCTAGCTGTCACTTTCTTTCTACTCAACAATTCTTGATGAAATATTTTATTTTCTGATTATGCAGTGCCTTCCATAGATTGTGGTGTGACCGTTATTGGCAACATGCTAGATGTTTACAAAATTTCTCTCGATGATGAGAAATGGTAAACACATGTGAAAAGAAAGACTAACTATGTGTGGTGTGTGTTGTGAATGTTTGAAATACATGTATTTGATCGTATGCAGGATCTTGGATTTTCTTCATTCAGCCCATGTTGATGGGAAAAGAGCAATGAAGTGGCCTCTTTTTTTTCGGATTTTCCAACAAACTTTAAAGTTGAAAATTTTTCGGAGAACGAGGTATGCATCCTTCAAAACCACAATGGACAGTCTATGATAGTTTTGTAACTTTAATTAAATTAACAATGCGTATTATGCAGGTCCCTCCATGGAATCAATTCTCTCAAAAATTAAGTAAGAAAGTGGCCATAATAGCTTCAAAGTATGTGGAAGACAATGGGTGGTACATCACCCTAAGCTCCACTGATCACTTTGTCATTGTGTCTAGCCATGCCATTGAGATGGGATTCAAAATGATGCACACCATCCTTATTTTGATCCCCGACGGTTATGTGCGAAAGACCATTGAGATTGAGAGAGTAAGTAAATTTATTTGTTGATTGAAAAGCATGCTCGTATTTCTTCAATTAGATCACATTCTAATTGTAATTTATAGGTGGAAACACTATTGCTAGGATTGTTTTATCATAAGGGTCAACGTCCTATCTACGATCGACGAGATGGAGAGAGCGTGGACAACAACTCTTTTAATGCCAAGTCCGGAATACTGGTGGAGCGCGGTGACGGAGAGTACATTGGAGGACATGCTCTTAGAGGTGCCGCTGAGCGTAGCCTTGACTTCTTTCGGTAAGAATATATGCTTCCTACTATGCGTTATTGGACTATGTTACATAAAGTAAAAATGCTCATATTTTTGCTTTTTTTAGCTGGCTTGTGCGGACATTTACTGCGGAGCACACCTACATTGTTGATATGTTTTCTAGATGTGGTGGCTTGGGCAATGTTTGCGTTGAGTTGTCTAGACACTGTCTCTACATAGATAGTGATCCAGAGGTCTTCCATCAACATCTTTCATGCTTCAAGGCTCCATGTGTACGTGCTATTTTAGCAGTTGATGCAGATAGCGATGAGGAGACTGATTGGGAACAATATGAGCCCGGATCACATTGCCCTTGATTGACATCAACATTGGTATTATCTATCGTTTTTTCTAGTTTGTGATTTTTATGGAACGATGTGTGACCATGGTGTTTGGGTGCCACTTTTTTGGTATTACTGAAGACATGTTGTTGGTGTTGATCGTCCTTATCAATTCAGCCATGATTTCATATTTATTATGCTAGATAGAACTTAGTTGAGATCTTTGGATTTACCAAAGTAAAATACCGACACGTGCTTTTTTTGCGTATGTAATTTCTTCTTCCCGTGAGCATTCGCTGCTGCATGGAAGCAAGTATGGAATGGGAATTTTTTTAGTTTGAATTTTCATGCCGTTATGCTGCCGAAATTTTGATTGCTTGTAAATATAATCATGCTTTTTGTTCATGTTTGAAAACATAATCATGGTTTCATGTATACAAAAAAGTTAGTTAAGCTTCACGGAAGCAAAGATGGAATGGGAAAGTTTTTTGTTTGTATTTTCACGCCGTTATGCTGCCGAAATTTTGATTGCTTGTGAATATAATTATGCTTTTTGTTCATGTTTAGAAACATAATCATGGTTTCATGTATACACAAAAGTTAGGCAAGCTTCACGGAAGCAAGTATAGAATAGGAAAGCTTAACGAATGTTAGGCAAGCTTTCACAGAAGCAAGTATGGAAAATAAGAACTAGATTGATCAACAAGAGCTTACTCTAATTACAATGGTTAGCACTAGCCTCTCAAGCATAGACATCAAGCTCAAGGCTAAGCCAAAGAGTGAACACTCTAGAGAGAGTGAGCTCTCAAAAGTGGATCCTCAAGAGTGGATACTCAAGAATGAAGCCTCCTTGCCTAAAGGCTTCTTTTTAAGGGCTTTCACCACAATCCCTTCTACTATGGGTTTAAGCTTGATCCCTCAAACTACCATATACAACTTTGGAACTCCAAGTGAGCCCAAGACTTATACAAAATGTGTTGGAATATTTTGTACAACCACAGATATCTCCCACTTGATGCATATTTGGTGTAGCCTATGTTAGCCGCTGCTAACATTTCCCCCCTTCCTAATTTGGCGCACGTCCTCGTGTGTCGGTGAAGCAAGACACGGTGACATGGTAGAAAGCAATTCCATGGAAGAAATGTTAAGCTGCAAAACATAAGAACAAGTAATGAGTATCAAAGAACAACAAGGATATAAAACATGAAGTACAATGAGCAATCATGCAAGTGAATTTTTGGTTTTAAAGGATGGGTGAATCGTAGTAAAAAACTAGACAACATAAAGCAGAAAAGACACCTATACTATTGTGAAGATTAAACCGCTTGAAATTTCAGTTTTATGCACGAAACCCAAGCAATCAATTGTGACACTAGGCTATGCAAGTTCATAAAATTACTAGCTTAAAAACTATGTGACCAATCTTAATAAATCATTCAAGTCTATCATGTCTATGGGCTATAAGAAAGCTCCTAATTTATTAGTACATTGTCATAGCTTTTTGAAGCTCATGGAAGTTTTGTTTTTGTCATTCATTGAAAAAAATAAAGCACAATACAAGGCTACCACCCCAAGGAAATTCTAGGTGCGACTCTCGGCTCCTTGAATCCTCAAGAAGGTGTTCCAAAAGCCTACTAGCCTACCAAGGCGACGGCGGCTAACCCCTATCAGCCCAGGGTATCAGTTTAGGGCCTTGATCAAGCGAGCCAAGGTGATTCCCCTTGCCTGCCAAGTGCCAATAAGATGCTAGGCCTCACATAGACACAACATAACATAGAAATTTTCTTTTCATGTGCCTAGTAGCATTTTTGCTACTTTTTCTTGACACATTTTTGTTTCTTTGATTCATTCTTTAGCACTTTTCTATTGCTTCCTTTATGAGATGCTTATGGCAATTGGACTAAAGAGACTAAAGCCTAATCATAGCCCTAGGTCATGTTAAAAATGAATGGAGTATTAAGACTATCACTAAGAGTCTACGACTAATGAGAAATGATCGTACATTAACCTCAGGTCAAGGCCAATTACCTATGGTTAGCACACTTAAAACCTAATTTTTTGATGAGTTAATTTTCACAAAGAAAAGCCTGTTGAAACTTTAGGATGCCTAGATTTCGAACATGAAAAAAACATAGCTTAAAAGCAAAAATCACTTAGGCCAAGCATAGAGAATGGAGAGATGAACAAAAGAGCAAAATCATGGAGGATTACACCTATTCATGCTCTTTGTGCATCCTTGAGCAAGCATCCCCTTTGTGTAAAGAAGTCTCTTGATCTTTTTATTTGCAAAAGAAGCTTTTTGAAGCTAAGTGTAAACACAAGCTACAAAAGACAATTATTGAAATCCACACAAAACAAACAAAAACATTAATGAAAACCTAAAGCTAGGGTCTTGCATACCCGAATTTGTTAAAGGGAAAAACCAAGGGAAAAAAATGCCTTTGGTTATGCACATGATGCTCTTTGATAGCAATTTTATGCATACATATAAAAACGAGAGGGAATGAGGTTCTTCATAAGCAAATTTTGCAATTTAAAGTCTCTCATGCATGATTCAAAAGTTTGGTTAATCTCTAGCTCAATGAAAATATGGGAAAAACAAGCCAAGAGCTGAAAATAATGCAACTTTTGAATGAAATGAAGTGGCTCTCGAACGCCAAATTTTACAATTTAAAGATTTTTCAAAAAGTTGGCTAACACTAGCTGATATGAAATTTTACATTTTTAGAGCAATCTATGAGCTAGAGATTACTGCAACTTGATGAAATAAAAATGAATGGCTCCCAATAGACAAATTTTATACTTGAGAGCTCCCAAAAAATTTGGGTAAACACTAGCTCAAATGAAAACATTTTCATTTTAGACCAAGCAATGAGCTAGCATGTATACAACTTTTAATCCAAATAATTGGAATGGCTCTAAATAGCCAAATTTTGCAATATTTTGCAATGGTGACTGCTTCTTGGATCAATGAAAGCACACTCCTTCCACACACCTCCCAGTACAAGCACTAAAATAATTTAAGAACAATCATAAGCCCAAAATTTTATTGCCCTCTCATGGTCATTCAAACTAGCACAATGGTTAGTGCTATGCAATAATTTTTTCTTGGAATTAAGCATTAAAACTGTATCAAGAAATGCACACTCTCGACCAAGTGTCAATGCATCATTTGGTTGTTAAAAGTGAAGCTTCATGCATGTTAAAATGAACTTGTCTTTTAGTGTAAAAAGCTCTTGATCAAACTATGCACCATATCATGCTCAATTGCAAACCCAATCCTTGTATAGAACCTCAATTCATGACACATTAAATGCACCAATGTGCTCTTGATGTAGCAAGTTTATTTTATACAAATCAATATGGTCACTAAATGCAAAAAAATGGTAGATTAGTCTCTCACATAACCAATCTAGCACCCATAACAATGTCATCCCCAATTTTATCATCTAATGAGGCTAATCATGCATAACCTCTAGGAAAATTGACTCTACCCGCTAGTCGAGATGATGGTGGATGTTACAATGTACATAGCCAAACATTGCGGCTTCCCCTTGCTCAGTCAATAAAATGTTTTCTTTGCTACTCACTCCTTCAAAAAAATTCGATAATTAGTGCATGCAAGTATTCTGGCATTCAAAAGTGAGCACTAAATTTCTTTGCAAGTTCCGGAAGGGGAGCGAGGCGCGAGGTGTGGGAACCCCATCTTACCCTTTGATTTTATCTTTTGTTGAAAAAGGAAACCTTAATTGCTTTATGTTTATGATTTTTTTTCTTTTTGGCAGTGTTGACTGAGTTGGCAACGTGGTAGGGCGATGTGTGTGTGCGCGAGCTGAAAGCCGCCAGGTGGACTAGCAGACTGTCAAGATTGAAGGGGCAGAGGATGGCGGGCCCTGCGTGGTGCAGTGAAATATAAGAGAGAGACTGAGAGCACCGGTGAAAAATCAGCTTGTGTGTGGTTGCAGGCTATGAGCCACGACAGGACCAACAACGTGTGTGTGTGGCGAAAACGCCAAGCCAGGCGAGCATATCACACACGTGTGTGTGTGTGTGGTATGACGAGCCAAACTGGGCAGCTAGTCTAATAACGACAATGAGGGTGTGTGTGTGTTATGAGCGCCAAGCCAAAAGGAGCCTGAGACAAGCTGTGGTGGGGTTGTGACAAGCCGGCCATCATGGGCATGAGCATGAGGTAACACTTGAAGGCTTGGATTCAAAACAAGCTGCGGGGCCAGTGTGGGGAAGCTCCCGAGTCCCATGACCAACAATAGCAAGGAATGTCTATTCTCAAACCCAAAATAGTGGCCAAATGGTCATGAGATGGAAAGTATTGCAAGGCCAAGGCAAGCGTATCAATTTTTATTTTCATGTTTCTTTAAAAAAAATAAAAATCGAGAAGAGTATGTTCTTTCGACGAGATAGTGTGTGTGGCGAGTTTGAACTCAAGGCAAGCAATCACCTCATGGATTCAAAACACATGTCACAAACGGATAAGATATGAGTGAATTCATGAAGCCACGTCTGAGATGAGAGAGAAATCACAAGAATGTGTGAGTGTTCAAAGTTAAGTTCAAACCTCCATTGATATTAAAATCTGGCTAATAAAAGTACCCATATTTTGGTCTCGATTGATCGCATTCTTCAAGACATATGGTATGAAACACATCAAAAGTTGATCCATTAATGATCAAAATAGGTAAAATAATTGAAATTGATGTTTATTATACACTATAGGACATGGCATATGTACAACATAGTGCACCATTTACAAAACCATTCCAATTATCATGCAACTTGGGTTGCCCAATTTCAATATCCCAAATCATTCAAGCCCAATGAGGTTTGTCATTTCGGTTTTTACAAAGCTTCACACTCGTGATTATGAAAACTCATGGACGCACAAATTAAGAAATTCTTACCATATCCAATCACATGGACATACATGACAATGGTACTATGTAAAATCATTTTCAATTGTGTATCAATCGAATCATCCCAAATCAATTTAACACATAGAACATTTACACATACCATTTTAGGTCTTTTAATCATCATAATGGGAAACCAAGACCAGTTATTCATCTTCTCATTCGATAGATCATGCCATTGCATAGGCACACACGTTAGTGCATTTTTTTCATGTTCATCAAAATTGATTCATCATTAGCATGGAAATAGACTAAAAATCTTCATAATTGAGTACCAATTGAGTGATATATCTCAATTCTCAAAGCCAATTTGACACACGCATCAGTTATTTGGCCAAATTAATCATCATAATTGGTAAAAATACCAATTATTCATTCAAGTACCGGATTGCACATGCCATTGAGTAGGCACACACACCCAAATTTAGGCCAAAATTTTATGCAAAAATTACATCAATTCCACATTGCAATGCACAAATTGCAAACTTGGTCAAGCATATTTGAATGCATTCATGCTCAATTTCCAAAAAATTAGAACTATTTTGACGCAATCAAGCAATGCACACACTCAAAAATTAAGCACAAATGATCAAATTTGGCTCAATTGGCAATGCATTTAGGCTTACACCTAATGATTGCACACACTTTTCATGCAAATTTCATAATAAAAAACCATTTAGGTGCTCTAATTGACTATCAATCATAGAAAATCAAGTGGCCTTGGATAGGCACACACACTCAATTTTTGCCCAATTTTTTGGCAGTTAGGCTTATCCAATGATTGAATTAGCGTAACATACACATTATTTACATGATTTCATACTCATGTACCAACAGTTCCATCAATTTTTATGTATGCACACATTCAAGATTAGGTGCACACACACTTGAAAGTTTTGACAGTTTTTTCCAATGCACACACACAATGATTTTTATGCACACACATGAATTCTTGATGAGAGTTAAGCATTATTTGGATATACACAAAGATTATTAGTAACAATTTGACTATCAATTTCATTCCAAGTGTATCAAATTAGGTGCAAAGTGTAGGTCAATTTGTGTTACACACCTAATTTTAGCAAATAATTCGCAACATTGAGCCTCATTAATCAATCAAGAATTGACATAACAATTGAGTACACTTACATCATAATTACACTCCAAGATATTCATTTGCTCCATGCGAAGTCGCATCATTGCACACACAAGTGTGTGAACCATCAAATCGGCTCCAAAGTTGACCATCGTAGGTCAAAAAATCACACACTCAAATAATCAAATTAGGCATAAATTAGAATAATTAACTTGATTAGAGTGATGATTCCACCTCTTAAAAGGGGATTTAATATACTTTACACTTCAAATGTTAGTGGTTAGGTTAGCAAGGTTAGTCAAAATTAGTGAAAATTAGCATGAAATTAGTAAAATTAGCATGGAAATGAAGAAAATTAGTATGATTTAGCATGAAATTAGTAAAATTGGGGGTTTGGGGTATTCATAACTCAACATTAGCATCAATTTCTTGCACAAAATCATCAAATCAAACCAAAAATTGAGTTACACACACTTAAAAACCGAGAAATTAGTAATGAAATTACTCTATTCTACACATACTAAACTCACTAGCTTAGGTTATAGATCCCCGACAACGGTGCCAAATGTTGGGAGGTGTTGTAGCACGACCTAATCGCAACCCACATAAAATTATGAAATCCGTGGATCGAAAAACCCGGCTAGGACATGGAAGCACGAGCATCGAATGAATAGGATATAGGATTCAAGAGATCACCTCTCCAATGCAAGTAGAGATAAGCCATGGCAAGACTAACTCTAAACCTACTCTAATCACTAATCAATTAATCTCCTACACACATCAAGCCCACCGAAGTCCAACTTACCATAGACTAGAAACCCCAAGCACACTAATGATAAGCACACACTAATTACTACATGTCATTTAAGACACTTCATGAATAGCTACATACACGAGGTGAATGGTGCTAGATCTTCATAAAACCTATCTACACACAAGCAAAGAATAGGGCACACACACAAATTACAAGATTAAGACCCAACTTAATCAACCTAATTTGTGATGCTAAATATCACAAATCAATTGCTCGTAGAGAGATAAGAGTGGTTACTAGCAAGAAGTACATACATCTCTCAAATCTAGAATAATGAAAGTGTAATACTACTTCATGACAAAATGAAATGTAGAGAAAAGTAGACTAATGAGAAAATAAGAACTAGATTGATCAACAAGAGCTTACTCTAATTACAATGGTTAGCACTAGCCTCTCAAGCATAGACATCAAGCTCAAGGCTAAGCCAAAGAGTGAACACTCTAGAGAGAGTGAGCTCTCAAAAGTGGATCCTCAAGAGTGGATACTCAAGAATGAAGCCTCCTTGCCTAAAGGCTTCTTTTTAAGGGCTTTCACCACAATCCCTTCTACTATGGGTTTAAGCTTGATCCCTCAAACTACCATATACAACTTTGGAATTCCAAGTGAGCCCAAGACTTATACAAAGTGTCTTGGAAATATTTTGTACAACCATAGATATCTCCCGCTTGATGCATATTCGGTGTAGCCTGTGTTAGCCACTGCTAACACCAATTTTCAGCAAATTCTGAGGCTGGGAGACATGGATCGCAATCCATGTTCAGCCACAACTGGACTTGATCTCTTGGCAGTTTGATACACTCTATGTTCATAAGCTAAATCTCAAATATTTTTGAATTTTAACTTGATTTGATAGGTCAAATGTCCAACACTATGTCTCCACTGCGGTTTTCAACGTGTGACTTGTTTTGCTGCCTTTTGGCCCAAATTTATGGTTGATTTTTTTCCAAAATTGAACTTGGAGATATGTTTCCTTATGTGTGCACAGCTTATCTGGAAAATTTCAAGTCAAGCTGTCACTATGGGGACATGGATCAGGATTCATGTTGGATGCCAAATTGACTTTTTTTGGTACCATCAAGATCAAAAACATTAGTAGATGCTATGGTATCAAATTTTTTGGGGTTTCGACCCCTCTGGATTGAAAACTAGGTCCGCTCTTGTACTTTGTCAGAGTACTTGGTAGTTTTGAGATTTTCACTAGGGTTTTGATGTCCAAATTCAATTTTGAAAAGACCACTAGACTCGTTGTGACCTACTCTAGCTATGGTGCAAACCTGGCTTCAGTCTGTCACAAGGGGACATGGATTGCAATCCATATACCCTTGTGTCAGAATGCACTAGAACTTGGCACACAGCTTGCTCTTGGTCCCTTGATGCTAGCTATATGATTTTTGTGTGATTTGGACTTGATTAAGTCAAGAAAAGTCAACCCCTAGGTTTGTTTTGGCAGTTTTTCACTTTAAACTATTTTTGGCACTTGTGATGAGTGTTTTGGACTTTTTTGACAAGTCTCCTTTGGGAAGTTTTGTTCACAATGGTGTCTGCTACAGGCTGGTATAGTTTATGTCCAAGTACATGGATTGCAATCTATGTTCCATCACTTCTGGATCTGAAACTTGGTGTGCTAATAACTATGATGTTTGTAGCCTATCCCCCAAACGTTTTTTGAATTTAGATCAGTTTTGGCCAACCAAAGGTGAAATCTTGAGTCTAATGTGGTAGTTTTGATAATAATATATTTTTGGCTCTTTTGACCACTTTTTAAACCTTTGGAAATACTTCTTTTGGGAAAAGTTTTTGTCTCTGTCTTAGCTACCTATTGCTCAAATCTCAACCAAAAATCTTGACGAGGGGACATGGATCAGGATCCATGTTCCATCATCTGAACACCAAATTTGGCTTGCTCATCACTTGCAGTATCAATAGTCTACTCGACCACTTATTTTTGGATTTGGATAAAGTTTTTGCAATCAAAAGCATGTTTTTTTGTATACACTATGTTTTTTGGCTAGTTTCTATGTTTGACACTTTTTACCCAACTTTTTTCAGTTTTTGACATTGTGCCTTTTGGGAAAGTTGTTCCAAATGGTATCAACTACTACTGATAGCCGAACTTTGGCTATCCAAAATTTCTATAACGAGCTACTTCACCCTATTAAGATCACTCAGTGTACATAGGCGTCTGTGAGTTAGGCGACTTTCCCATATCTCCTTAAAAACCCTCAATTAGCTAGTCACTGTGCTAGTTGAGCCAAAAATAAAGTAAAATAAAAAAGGAAAGTATCGTATGGCGTTTTTGTGTGTAATTATATCATTATATATAGGGCCTAAATATAGGGATTTTTAATAATTATTTTGGTATTTAATTTAAATATTTATACTTAGGTATGTGCTTTATTAGGCTACCATCGGTGAGACAAGAATTTATGGTGGACCCCAGTCTACCCACTTTTTTTCAGAAGTCACCCTAGCATTCTCTCACCTCCCTTCACACTTTTTCAACACACACACACACACACACACACACACACACACATACACTCATTACTCTCCATCCCTCACTCAAACCTACAAATTTCATGATTTCTTTCATCCTCTTCACCACTAAACTCCCCTCTCACCTCTATTAGCTCCCATATGAACTCTACATGTATATACACCCTATCTATGTCTCTCTCTATTATCTCTAACTCATAGTTTCATCTTACCTCTTCTCTATGTACATAAAATTTAGCATTTAGGCCATGCTTAGCCTCTACAAAATTGGGAAACCTTGTCATCACGAAATCATCATTTTCATAATTGGTGATCAACATCAGCAACGAAGGTGTAAAGAAAAGAACAGAAGAAGCAGAAGATTGACAGTCATTCTTGACAATCTGCACAAGGTAAGTACAAGATTCTTCAAGGATTCACCATCTCAAGGATTCCCACTTCATTCACATCTCCTTTTACCATCAAGCTCATTCTAACCATTGTAAATTGTACCACTAACTTTTTAGTGATTACTAACACTAACCACTAACCTTGTTGTAAAAATGCACCCTCTACTATTCACTAAAGTAGGAACTCCCAAGTTATTTACTCAAACCGGTCCTCTTTCAACCTCAATAATTTTCTCTCCTTGATCCCACATTCATGCGACTCAAAGGAAAAGAGAGATCCACTCTCATTTGAAAAATAAATAAATCATAATTCATGTTACTCTTAATAAAATTGAAGTTTAACTCTAATCAAAGCTTCCAAAAACCTATAAATAGAGCCCTTCTCTTCTTTGTAAGGAGCCATTGCACACATAACATAGCACTCTCCAGACCTAGTTGTGTGAGGAGATTGTAATATTTGAGAGCTCTATATTACATTATACTCATATGTGCATAGAGATGCTTTGAGGCTATTGAGAGGAATTGAGTGATGTCCTACTCTCCATCACATTTGTAGCTTTCACTTGCTCATAAATAAGATTGATAGTTTGGGGTGCAATCTTGTACAACGGTTACACCTCTTCTCTCCAAAATGAACTCAAAAATTTGGCTCAATGGATTGTATAAGGTGAACTTGTCCTCAAGATTATTTGTATCGTTCCATGCTTTGTGGTTTTAAGGGATTGTTGAATTGTTTGCCTAGGACTAATTGTAAGAGGGTATGGTGAGAGGGCTCCCATAACCCTAAGACATAAGATAAATCACTAATATAGCAATAGATCAAGCCTTGTGTTATCTTTAATTTTTTAATCATGGAAGCATCTAATCTTTTATACGAGGATCTAGTTGTTCAAGTTGATTTTACTCTCTACCTTAATCTCCTCCAAATACCTATAGTTTGGAAGAATTGTGTTTGGCGTGTTTGTGTAGAAATTTTGTATTCTTCTTTGCATGTTGGGTACATATTATTTCCATCCTAGTTTGCATCCATACCTAGGTGCTGCCCTTTTCTTTTGTTGGGTTTGGTTGTGGGTTTGTTGTTGTCTTGTGTGCTTGTAGTCAGCGCAATCCCAATTCACAAACACGGGAGCCTTGAGGAGTGTTTAGAGTTCACTTCTCTTGTTGTTCACCCCAAACCACCGCCTCAATTTTGGTGTCCTCATACGGAGGATAACTTATGTATTTTTTTGTGTAGGTTCAATCTTTAGAATATTCAAGTAGTTTGTATGAATCACGAGAATTTGTATGATCCTTTTATTTCCATTGCAAGGCAAAAGGTACACATAATTTCTAGTGCTAAGTTGAAATTTCTTCAACGTGTAATTCATAGAATTTTAGGTCCTCTTAGGCTAGCCAAAATAAACACTTCGATAAATCCTTTTATTTTGCCTCTCATTAGGTACGATCTTAGTTTGGACGTATATATCTTTGTTCTATTCTAAGCATTAGGTTATGTATAGAGAATCAAGAATGGACCATAAAATTTTTCTTTTTATTTCACACCTCTGGGACGGGTGTCGAACCTCACTCCTATCTTATTGTTGCAGACACAGCGAGAACCACAAATAAATTGTTAATATCCACGGGATGAGAAGCTGACTTGACTAGTGCATAGAGGCTACAATAGGTTTTCGATCGCTTGAAAAAAAACAAAAAACTCGCATCTAACTCAAGATAATCTCAAAATCATCAAAAGCCAATTGCTCATCGGCCGGCAAACAAATCACATCCGTTATAGCATCAAACGACATCCAAACGTAACAAAACTTCTAGGACATGTTTATAAGACCTAAGAAAACATGCTTATGATCTCAAATATCACTTTAGGTTAAGTGAAAAAATCACAATTACTAACAGTAGTGGATTTTTGACCTAGTCGTTTTTGACCCAGAAATCATCTAAATGCTTAGCAATGATGCCCCAACACCCCTCCTATACTTAGTTTTTGATTTTGAAGTGTAAATTCCTACTTATGATGATATTAGGCCACGGGTCGGCGATGCCAAAAGCTACGAAATACCGTGAAATGCTTAGGTCAATGCGTAGAGCTCTTACCTGTGGTTGCAACGCAACAGATGTGATTGCAATGTGACAACCGGGGAGGGAGTATGAGGTGCAAGAAGGAGAGAAGTGAGCACCGTTAGCTCATGTTGTGTATTTCATTATCCAAAACTTATCAAAATCTGGCTTTTATACCTTAGCCAAGGTTTTTGGTGGTCAAACTAATAATCTAGGAGCTCTAACTAAAGACAGGTTGATACAATCTGGAATCTTGTAGCCCTGGCTCATCAATTACAAAGTTTATCCGGAAAATAGGAGTATAATATTCCCAATTCATCAAAATAATAAATGTTTTTACAATGAGTGTTCCGAAAAATGGCATCCAAGTTAGCTTCTTGCTAACATTCCCCCTCCTCGCATGTGTCATCCTTTGATACAACTTTATGGGCTGAAGTAATCTTTGAGTTGACGCGGCTGGCGAGGCGGGGGTCTTTAAGTACATGGGTTCCTTTTTATATCTCATCTTTGTTTCTTTTTCTGGAACCTACAAGAACTGCATGGTAACCCTATTTTTGAGTTTAATGGTTGAGTAACCAACAAATCTAGAGGTTAGGTTGCCAATCACTGGCCCAAAAATCTTTGTTCGCCAAGTGAAGAACCCTGTGTAAAATGCTTCCCAGAAACACTAACATATTTCTAGATGGAAAGAACATGCATCGGGCGTGGAAGCCATAAAGGAATTCTTCGGAAAACTGGCCGCCGCTGAGGTCGTATAGCAAAGACTCTTATTGCCCTCGAGGAATGACATCCACAGTGCTCCTGCCTGCTCTGGCTCGTGAGAAGCTTCAATGCATGTGAGCAACATGTGGCAAAATTTGTAGAGCATAGCACATGAGAGAGCAGGAAGACTTTTGAAGAATGTCATGGTGCCCGCTAGGGTTTTCACCATGTATTCCTCCGATGGTGTTCCCTGCTCTGGTGCTAGCAATCTTGGATAATTTTTCCATGTGGACCGCTTCTTTGTCATTGATTCATGTGCTTGACATGTCCTTACCCTTGGTACAAGACAAAAGGTCGGTTCTTTCTGAAGTGCTGCAAGTGCTCTTGTGAATAGAATCAAGTATCATAGATTCTTGTTCAACCAGCTCTTTCTCGTGGAGAGGTACAAACCCCACCGCAACCACAAGCAACCGCTTTAGAACAACCCAAGGAACACACAAAAATGGTTGAAACATCTAGATAGCCTACAGAGCCTAAAGATTGGCAGAGAAATGGTGAAGTTATTCTACAAGTAAACGAATATGCCAAGAAAAAGTAGGAGATGTCAGAGAAAATGCGAACAACAACACTTAGCCGTAGTACTAAATCTAGAAGCTGGAGATAGTCATTAATGCTCTAGAAGGAGAGCTAGAGAACAGAATGACAGTCATCACAGATTTGCAACGACAAATCCAAGAGTTGAGAGCTAAAGTTGAACAACACCAGCTAGCAAAAGAGAAGTAGCACAAGGAAATGGAGGAATTGGGTGATCTTCTCACGAAGTTAATAGATGCTTTTAAGACCAAATATGAACAACTGATAGATGTTACCAATGAACTTTTAACTACAACTGTGTCAGTACAAAAGCTCCAAGTGCAACTCCATGTAGCGAATGCTTCACTGTAATATTCAGAGCAAAGGATCAATGATCATGCAACCTTTTTACGACAAATAAGGGAAAATCCCATAGTTTCCTCGATCAAAGGTACAGATGAAGTATACAAAGATTTAGAAAAGAAGAACAAGGATCTTGAACTTGAGCTAAAGTTAGAGCAGTCACAACGAAGAGACCTTCCATTGATGCGGGTACAAATTTGGGGCAGGCGGAAAATTGTCTGGCATGCCAATGACATGGTATGCTATTCTTGTTAGTACCTCAAGTGCACCCAGATACATGATCTTACCCTATTTCTTAGTACCCTTTAGCATGGATAGCACATACTGCACGTGATCAATGTGTTGCCTAGTTGTCAACTTCAACACTTGTTTGAATGTAGTCGCAATTGCATGATTAGATGTTGTGTACCTTGACGGTCTTTTTGCTAGAAAGTGTAAGTTCTAGTGATACAACCGTGCTTGTTTCTTCCACTTGCTTCTTGATGAGATCAACAAACGTGGCCATAGCAGATTCCTTAGTGAAAGTGCCTGCTATCTTTCTATCATGAGTCCTCATTGTCATCCCCTCTGTTGGCAACTTGATAGCCTCGGACACAATTTCTTTTGTTATTATCACTTCTACCTTCTGCCCTTGTTGGTTAGTTATTTGGGCTGATCCATCTTCCTTTACTGTAGACAAGAGCTCATAGGCCTTCTAGAATTCTATACCGCATGGTTCTTGGTCATAGAATTCCCTGAGGCCGAGCCTTCTGCTAGCTTCTTTTGTGTTGGGATTTGCCGCGACATCATAGATCTCTTTCGGTAGTAGTTGCAGCTCTATCTAATGTCCTTCTTCACTTTTAAACCTACCTGTGAAAACTATGATGTTGTTTTTCTTATGTTGTTCTCTGGACAGATATGTTGCCTTAGCCGTCTTTACTGAACTAGGGTCTAGTTGGTAGGGTGGCATCTCTTACAGCTTCTCTTTTTGGGATACCCTCTTCTTGGCCTTCTCTACAGCTTGCATTGCTCATGTTAAGTGAATAGAGTACCAAAGTTAGAAATTTTTTGTAATTTTTGCTCTGAAATGGCCTTTAGTCTGGATTGCTGACAAATTGGATCCAATTTGCTTCAAATCAATTTTTGAACATGCAGAGATGCATAAAAACATGTAAAGATCAAAATCATAGAGTCCAGGGAAAATTTTGCAACAAAATTAAATAATCAGGATTATTTTTAATTGAGAAATTATTTAAACTTTTTGTAATTTTGGTATCATAGGCTTGAAATATATAGCAATTAGATACTCTGAGTGAAGTGTGGGCTCATTTGAGTGCATAGGGTGAAGATGGTGCCAGATTTAGGCTTTTCGTCTCTGAAACAATAGATATAAAGGGATTTGAGATTTTGAGATCCAAAATTGGTCAATGGGCTTGGGATATCATGTGCTTTGGTCCCATGAAGTCAAAGTTGCACTTTCTCCCCATCTTGGTAAAAAAGTAAATAATCACGGTTATTAACTTTTTCATCAAAATGAACATTTTTTGGTGCAACTTGGTTCTAGGCATGATGTAGACTATGTGTATGAGTTATGAGGTGATTTGGTTCAAATTGTGATAGATAACTCAGAAATTGGTTTGAAAGGACTTCTTTGCGTTTTTTGACAATTTTCCAAGTTATCATTGATCATTTTGGCTCATACTTGAAATGTGACATGTATTAGGTGTGTACAAGTGATAGGTGAGGTGAAGGTACCATTTTCAAGCCAAAAATTTGCAAAAGTAAATAATCACGATTATTTACTGCAGTCAACTTCTTTTGCTAAACTTGACAAATTTTGACCTAAACATATTCACTACACCTAAAACAAGTCTTAACTTGAATTTGATAAAGTTTTGTCTTGTCCGCATCACTTCTTGCTTTTCGACTCTGAATTAACTGATTTTTGTGACTACATGGCCCATGGAGTTGGCTAGTCACTTTTGAAGCTATGGACGTGTCTGCTACATAGTCTTGAATCTACTCATCCAATTTTGGCCCATTTGGAGTCAGTTTGACTTCATATGTCAAATTTGACGCTTTGTAGCCTTTGAGCTATTTTCTGCTTTTCAAGAGATTGTCTTGATCGATTTTTGAAAACAACCATATACATTGTGTATAGACCCAGTTTATAAGCTGTCTGTGGAGTCAGAATCCAATTCTGGCATCTAGAAAAAATCTAGCTTTTCTACTTGGGACCCCCCTCGAATGGTCAACTCTTGATATAGAAGTGTTCTATTATGTAGGGGCATGCTACAGTTCAAGTTTTGTCCGATTTGGTTGAGCTGACAAGCCGCTATGGTCAATTTTCGATCATAGGACTCCGTGCATTGCTCGGATTCTAGGGGTTTTTGCTGGGGTTTAGACTAGCTACCAGCCATACAAAATGGATCATTCATAAGTATAGAACTTACCCCTCATGTCTTGTGTGAGACGGCACTGTAAACGGGCAACTGTGGACTCCGGAAATCGCACGCGAAGAAGGTAGAAAGCTCTGTGTCCGAGGGCGACACATGGAAATGAGGCGATTTTAGACTACCCTGCATATCTATACTCGAACTTCTCGAACCATTTTTTCTCAAATTCCCCTGTTAGTCCTACTAGGCCGTGAAATCTATGCTAGAGTCAAAAATTTCATCAATCGGATTCCTGTAGCTCATTTTGCCAGAATTATGCAAAAGTAGGCCTTGGCTGCCTAATTTAGGCTTCCCGCTTCCATCCGCCTATGTGATTGAAATTTTTTGTACCTGTCCGCCTTGTCCTTCTGATCATCATTGTATCGTCAGTTTTTTCTTATGAGATCATTCGCTATTTATTATTAATTTTTGACCTATTTTTTGTTGGATTTCTCCATTTTTAAGTCCCAATATCAAAGAAAAATGAAGAAAAATAACAAAAAAGACTATTTTTTGATGATTTTCTCATAGTATATACACTATTTACACTCATCGGGGAGATGTTATCCATGAAATTTCCCCTATTGATGACTTGTAAGGGCATTATTAGGTAATTTTGCAAAAAATCACACGTTAACGTCAAAATGTTTCCTCCCTCTTCAAACATTGCCCTTAATTACTTAGTTCCCTTTCACCCCTCCTAGATGGTGTACTCCGGGACGACTGTGTGCATGGGTTGGACAATCGTGTCTATGCATAGCCTTGATTGGCTCTACTATGCTTTGAAGATCAATGCAGTTCAAACCATTATGTTGCGCAAGAGTTGGGGTCTTGAGTAATTAACTCAAGGGTTTCAGATGTCGAGGTTTTCTTTTGTTGTCTTCCAAAGATAAAAGCTTGTAGCTTGTGTGCGTTTTGCTTTATTGTACCATCAGGATGCTTTGGTACACTGATTTTCTGAGCTGTCGGTATCAATAATGATTGTTGTTGAGCTTTTACCTGCCATTGGTATCTTGGTTTACTTGGTTCAGAATGATGTGGTTGAGTCGTTTGAGACTTAACTCTCCATTGCTTGATTGGTTTTATAGTTTGAAGAGAAGATAAATGCTCGTTTTTCTTCCAAATTCATTTCGTGTTAGGTTCCCTGCTCGAAGATGCTACTCTTTGTGTTTTGAACCTTGGAACCATCTTCGGGACTGTGGATGATTTTTTGGGCACCCAAATTTGGGTACCGAAGGCAAAAAATCTGGGTGCGAAGGAGAATTCAGCTGTCCTTTGATGCGAAGGTCCATTCCCTCTAACCATTCATCATCTATTCACACTGCATGTTTCTACAATTCCCATTGTTGGTCATCTAGTTCCAGAGTGTTGATGTGAATAGGTATTTGTTGGTTTTTGAGAGCAGCTTTTCTTTTGAGTACTCGAAGCCGAGCTTCTTCTTGGGCTTCATCAATAACATGTTGTCATTTTATCTATCTTTGCTTAGCTGCATGCATCCTTTCTAGCCATTCATTGGTTAGTGGAAAATTGTACTTCTTTAAATGACATCCACTAATTCAATTAGCCATTGGTTCACCATCTAGGGTGGACAACTTAACTGCTCCACTTGGAGATACATCTTCAATGACAAACGATCCGTTTTCCTTTTTCTTAAACTTGGGAATGTGTTGCTTAAGGGAATAGACTAAAACTAAGTCCCTTTTTTAAAAGATTTTTGTAATTAGATGTGAATCAAAAAACTATTTTTGTTTTTGCTTTTGTGCATAGATGTGAGCTACAACAGTTGGTCTTTGCTCATCAAGCTTTTCTAAATCTTCAAGCCTCTCTGACAATTCATGTCCAGTCCACTCGAGATCCTTAGCTACCCTTAGTGTTCGGCAATAGAAAATCTATTGGCAGTATGGCATCAAGACCATAAACAAGGTTAAAGGGTATAGCATTCAAAGTTGTTTTGAATGAGACTCGATAAGCCCATAGAGCAGCATGGAGATTCATTTCCCAATATTTCCTTCCTAAACTAACCACTTTAGTCAATACCGAGCTAAAAGTTTTATGCGTATGCTCTCATCCACAAGCTCAGCTTGTGGGTGATATGCTCAGCTTGTTCATTTGCTTGTGGGTGATAGGGAGCCTATTTATTATGGATGACCATAAATTCATGAAGCAGATATTCAATTATCTCATTAAGAAAATGAGTTCCCCTATCACTGAAAATTTCTATTGGCAGTCCATATCTTGTAAACACATACTCATGTAAGAATGTGG
The DNA here is from genome assembly GCF_014529385.1 of Adiantum capillus-veneris. Taxonomy (NCBI): domain Eukaryota; kingdom Viridiplantae; phylum Streptophyta; class Polypodiopsida; order Polypodiales; family Pteridaceae; genus Adiantum; species Adiantum capillus-veneris. The sequence continues at coordinate 129,485,197 of NC_140939.1, read as the reverse complement.
CTGTGGTTTTGGAATCATTCTTTTGAGTTTCTTTAGCCTCGGCCCAAGCCTCGGCCCACTCGGTCAAATATCTCATTAAGAAAATAAGTTCCCCTATCACTGAAAATTTCTATTGGTAGTCCATATCTTGTGAACACATACTCGTGTAAGAATGTGGCTGTGGTTTTGGAATCATTCTTTTGAGTTTCTTTAGCCTCGGCCCGCCTCGGCCCACTTGGTCAAATAGTCCATAACTACAATAATATGTTGAGCTTGGGTTATATAAACATGGGGGTTGTATTGACTTAACAAAGTCTATACCCCATTTTACAAAATCTCTAGCCCCCATCATTGGTATTAAGGGCATGCTATCTACACGTGTTGGCATTTTTCCTCATTGACATGCATCACACATTGGTATTAAGGGCATGCTATCTACACGTGTTGGCATTTTTGCTCATTGACATGCATCACACCTTCAAATATATTCTTTGGCATTTGCAAAAAGTGTTGGCCACCATATGCCTACCATTAAGATTTCTCTTGTGGTGGTCTCACTAGAAAAGTGACCTCCAACTAATCTAGCATGTGCTTGTTCTATAATGGGAATATATTTGTCTTCATTTGCACAAAAGTGCAAATGTTGATCCTTAACTCTTTGATACAATTGGTTTCCAATAAGAGCATAGTCTCTTGCTTTCGTTTCATTTTCTCTTTGAGGATGTTTACTCATATCCTCAGGAAATGTTCGGTTTGATAAGTAAGTAACTAGATAGTTACTCCACTTAGGAACAAGTGATATTTGGAACAATGTCACATGAGGTATGGGTGTTTATTTTTGACATTGAGGACAATCTTTCACAAAAGAATGAACATTAATCCTCATGGTAAGCCAAAATACTCCAAGTCTCAAGATCCTTTGCATAGTTTAGTCTTCCGCAAAGTGAAGTCCTACTACGGTAATATGTGCTTGACTTAGGTATTGGGTTTTCTCCCCAGTATTAATGCATAAAATCATTATTCCATCTCAATTTCTTTTGTATAACCTTCCAGCTAGTAACTGATACATAGCGGATTGCTCAATTAATCCGATTGTAATAGGAAGTGGTATTTGCGAATCCACTTGAGCTATGGTCATCAATGATACCATGTTTTCCGACCATCGAGTATCTTTTCCATGGAGAATAAATATGCACTTGGTCATTGTCTACTCCCTTAGGTGGTTTTCCTGAAATAGTCCTTGACAAATGATTTGCTCTTTGATGAGTGGTGCCCTTTTTCACAACTACAATGAATTCAAATTCCAGAAGAATGATGAACCATCTCACTATTCCTCCTGTGTTGCATGGCTTGTTGAACAAATACAATAAGTCTTGGTGGTCCACAAAGAACACAAATTTGTTTGCTAAAATAGGTAATGTCTATACTTTTTCATTCCTAGTCCTTCCCTTTCAGTGGTGGTATAGTTTTCGTCTGCCACATTCAACTGTTTGCTAGCATAAGAAATAGGAAAGTCAATTTTCCAGTCTCCTGGTTGAGCTAGTATACACCCAATGGAAAAATTGGAAGCATCTATATGTATGTGGAATATCTTATTCCAATCTGGTGCTTTCAATATTGGAGCTGAGGTGAGAGCTTTCTTAAGCTTCATGAAGGATTCTTCACACTCATCAGTCCATTCAAAGTGTGTAATCAAGCTGTACATGGGTTTTGCAATTCTAGCGTAAATGTATATGAACCATCTGTAATATCCACAATGTCCCATGAAGGCTTGAATCCCTTTGACTATTGTCGATCTAGGCAAATCAGCAATAACATGAATTTTGTCCATTATCAATAGCTATGCCATTTTTAGACACTATATGTCCAAGAATTTTTCCTTGTCCACCCATAAATGTGCACTTTTCAGGATTTAAGGAAATCGTATAAAGTCTGCATTTTTTGAATACCTTTTTGAGATGTTCAAAAGGATCAGCACGGATTAATGAATGTACACATAGATTATCCATATATACTTCCAAGAAATTCCAAAGATATTCTTTAAAAGCATGGATTATCAATCTTTGAAAGGTGGCAGGAGCATTAGTTTATCCAAAAGGCATAACCCGATAGCCAAAAATACCCCATTTAGTCGCAAAGGCAGTTTTATGCTGATCTTTGGGATCAAGAAAAAGTTGATTGTATCCCTTTACACAAAGGGAATGAGGGACATATGTCAGCTCCCTAGGCCAGATGCCCACAAGGTGTACCCAATTCCTATTGGATGACCCTTGAATTGGACCAATGAGAATTAGGCTAGAGTAAATTTAGCCTAATTAATTTTAAAATACTTAATAAAAAGAACCAATGAAAATTAAGTCTCCTGGATGATTATTGGACAGCCGGTGAAGGGGTCCAATAGGAATTGAGCAGCCCAATGGGCTACTTAATTCCTATTGGTCAGAATGGGGAAAGGTCCAATGGGGATTTATTTCATTTAAATCAATTAAGTTTAATTGATTAAGCTCTCACAAAACAGGAAAGGGGGACACATGTCAGAAGGCTATCACTTATGTTGCTTAATAGCCATTGGCTTGACTTGAGGAGGTCCAATGGGGAGCCTACAAGAGAAAATAGCAAGAGGGCTCGCCCAAGAGAGAGAGGGGGCTGATTTTTGCAAGGCATTAACACACACACACTCACACAATCTCATGTGTGAAGAAAGAGAAGACTCTCTCTTCCCAAGCTTTAATGGAGAACTCATCACCTACTCCAAGCTTGTGAGATAGAAGCTTGTGGATGCAAATCCAACCAAGAGCCAAGCTTCAATGCCAAGCTTCAACCAAGAACCAAGAGCCAAGCTAATTACTAAGCTAAAGCTATGCTAATATGAGTGATTATGTGAGGAGATGTACATCTTTCTCGTAAGATACTCCTTCTTCCTCTCAATCTACTCTCATACCCTGCTAGCTCTCACCATCTTCAAAGGTGTGTGAGGTCTTGGGTCTGAGAATGGGGATAATTAAAGTTGTGTTTACTAAGTGTTTTGCTTAGTGCATGAAGCTTTCATCTTCATTGCACTAGCTAGTCTTGAAGGAACACAAAGAATTGTATTGTACAATGTCTCTCTTGATGGGAGAAACCATAATACAAAGCCTTTTGGAGGGGGGACCGCCGGCTCCATGCAAATCCGGTCCTCAACTGTTGTCAATAGCTTAATTTCTCTCTCTTTTGAAAGTATTGTTGATGCTATCTAACTTGGTGTTATGATTTTTGTTGCTCTCTCCACCCAAGCACTCTTGTAATTCTCATTAGGAATCTATTCTAATGAAATTTCGACTATGTTCATGCTAATTTTAGCTAGACACAAGTTATTAGGCCATTAAATGTTACATTGGTATCAGAGCACAAGGTTTCTCTTTTCTTGCTTAAGAAGGGAGGTCCCAAGCTAGCTGTAAATGGTTGGTATTATTAATTTCCTGTGAGTAAGTAGAATAGGGATTTTTCAACCTTGTAGTGCGCCTGCCTTCGTGCAGTTAACGGGGCATCACCGTCGAGAGCTATGGTCTTAATAGTGGAGTCCTATGGGGCTTGCCTATGGCTTACCCACTATTGAGCTATTAGAAGCTTGATAGGAGCCGGTGTTGTTTTGGTGTCGAAAGACCCTCTCTTCTATTCCTTGCAATTAATGGTATTCGAGCCGCGGGTACAGTAGCTTGAGTGCTTTTTCTAAAGGGGCAAAGAGGAGTAGAAACTAGGGCTTGAAGTGCCAAAGTACACCTAAAAAGTTTACACCTAAAAGTTGTTAGAATGGATGAAAATAGTAAAGAGAGTGAAATTAATGTTGATAACTTTGATTTTTCTCATGAGCAAGCTACTAATGATGCTTCAATGCTTGTTAACTATCTTGTTTCTAGGCTTCAACAATCCATGGGAAATCCATCTCTCCAAGTGAAGTGCAACGGCAGCTCCGTGCTCACGGGATTCTCCAAGCTCATCACCATGACGAGAGAACACCTAGGAAGCCTCCTTGTGAGACTACCAAAAGAGGTCTCTCTCCGATTCGGGAAGAAGAAGAGAATCCATACAAAGGGCTCAAGAATTTACTTCTTGATGATGCATCTCCTTCCCAAAGGAGAACTCAAGAGCCTCCACCGAAGGAACGAGAAAGAAGTGAGTCTCCCGCCACCTCGGCGGAGATGGCTCCACGAAGACGGTGGGCTAAACGCTCTCCATCACCACCAAAGTGGATAAGACCATCACACTCTTCTCCACGCCATAATTCAAAGAGGGATGATAAAAAGCAAGAGAAGACTCAAAAAGGCGAGAAAGAGGACACCCTCTTCTCCATCTTCTTCATCCTCTTCCTCTTATGAAAGTGATGGTGAAGACAACGAAGATCAAGACAAGAAAAAGGCGAGAAAGAGGTCACCCTCTTCTCCACCTTCAAATTCTTCACCTTCTGAAGAAAGTGATGGTGCAACCTTTGAACCATCAAAAAGAAGAGGCCATAAGAAATCCTATGCCGCATGGAAGAGGTCGTCCGAGTTGAAGAAATTCAAAGAGGGGATGGAAGAGCATCTCTTTCCTTACCTATGATGGTACCTTTGGTGCTGCGGACAAAGTCTTGGCCTTTAACAGTTCGATGCGGCATTTGGAGATGAGGGATTCACGGAGTCCTCTAAGCTACGCCATGTAGCTATGCACTTTCAAAAGTCTGCCGAGCAATGGTGGTCTAGTCTACGAGCCAACGCTGAAGCTCTACGAACATGGAAAGCTTTAAGAGCTTCCATTATGAAGCAGTTTTTGGCCACCGATGCCAAAGACAAAGTACTCACCGAATGGCGAAGCTTAAAGCTCTCTCTCTATGAATCTATCCACAAATATGTAGACAAGTTTTGGGACCTACAACTCAAAGACACTGTCTTCAAAAAGTTGGATTTTGGAGAGCAAAAGCAACAATTTTGTGCGGGCTTAACCAAAGAAATGGCGGAGTATGTCAACTCCCAAAGGCCACGTACCATATCGGCGGTAATACACCATACTATGGTGGCCTCTCGAATCAATTTTCAAACGGGGGCTAAAAGGGTTCCAATGAGCCTAAGGGGAAGGACAATGTCCAAAAGTCTCCTAAGGGCAACTCCAACAAAGCTAAAGAGAAGGGAGTTTACAAAGGTAAGAACAAACTCTCTCCTGAAGAGCTTGAGCGTTATCGCAAGGATAACCATACTATGGTGCCCACGGAAAACAAGGGTTCCAATGAGCCTAAGGGGAAGGACAATGTCCAAAAGTCTCCTAAGGGCAACTCCAACAAAGCTAAAGAGAAGGGAGTTTACAAAGGTAAGAACAAAATCTCTCCTGAAGAGCTTGAGCGTTATCGCAAGGATAACCGGTGCTTCAAGTGCGGCGAACAAGGGCATGCGTACCGTGCTTGTCCCCAAAAGAACAACCACCAAGATCCTCCTAGAGCTTCCTTGGTTGAAATCCAAGAGGAGGAGACTCACCAAACTCACCACAAAGGATCTCCTCTATGCCATGCCTGGAGAAAGGTAAGAGAACATGATGCTTTTATTCTCTTTGACCCTGGTTCTACTCACAATTTTATATCTATAGAGTTGGCTACCAAGCTAGGCATACAATCCTACGAGATGGGAGATGTCCTACCCGCAGACAGTGCCTTCAAGGGACAAGAAGCTTCAGTCACTCCCTTAATCGGGAAATTGAGGTTTCATGTCCAAGGCTATGTGGACAAAGAGGACTTCTTTATTTCTCCTCTCAAGCATGAGGATGTAATCCTAGGGGCACCATGGTTTGACCACCTGGCTGTCGATGTTAAATTTCCTGAAAGGAGAATCTCCTTTAAGTTCAGGGAAAAAGACATGTATATAGATGCTAAAGAAATGGGTAACACTATTCCCATTGTACATACACCAGCTTTCAACAAGTCAATAAAGAGCTCTATTTCTGTGTACATGATTTTTGTTAAAGATTCTCAAAATGAACTTAATGCTTTAGCAAAAGAAAATAAAAGCAACCAAAAGGAATTAGAGCTATCCAATTTGCTCAAGGGGTTTCAAGATGTTTTTATTGACGACATCCCTTGTGAGCTACCTCCTAAACGAGGTAATGATGACCATGCAATTGAACTTCTTCCAGGAAGTTCACCGCCTAAAAAACCTCCTTATAGAGTTTATCAAGCTCAACAAGAGGAGATTATGCGGCAAGTGCATGAGTTAGTTGAGAAAGGTATGGTAAGGCCTAGCTCATCTCCATCTTGCTCTCCCGTACTATTAGTGCAAAAGAAAGACGGCACATATCATATGTGTGTCGACTATAGAGCACTAAATAGGATCACTATCAAGAATAGGTTTCCCGTTCCACGGGTAGAAGACCTATTTGATAAGCTACAAGGATCGACCTACTTCAGTAGGATTGACCTAAAAAGTGGCTATCATCAAATAAGTATAGTTGATCAAGACATTGTAAAGACCGCATTTCGCAACACATTTGGTCTTTACGAATACATTGTCATGCCTTTTGGCTTGACCAATGCACTAGCCACATTCAACCGCTTGATGGAGAAGTTGTTCAGGCCTCATCGAACCTTCACTGGAGTGTTCTTTGATGATATTATCATCTACTCTAATTCATTAGACGAACAGAAGCAACACCTCCAGGTAATATTTCAAGTTTTAAGAGAGAATAAACTTTATGTTAATCGAAAGAAAAGTGAATTTTTCTTGCAAGAGATTCAGTATTTAGGTCACATTATCTCTCAAGATGGCATCCAGATGGATCCATCAAAGTTAGAGGTAATAAAAGGATGGCCTAAACTAAGGAATCTTCATGAACTAAGAAGCTTTATAGATATGTGTGCATACTATAGACGCTTCATAGAAAAGTTCTCACAAATTGCGGGACCATTACATTACCTAACAAAGAAAAGCATTAGGTACACATGGTCTGCTAAGGAGAACAATGCTTTCTAAAAGCTTAAAGAAAAGCTTATCTCTCAACCTATGCTTACACTACCGGATCTCTCAAAACCATTTGAGGTCCAATGTGATGCTTGTGGTGATTGCCTTGGAGTTGTTTTACTCCAAGAAGGGCACGCCATAGGCTATGAGAGTCGAAGGCTCGACCCTCTTGAGCAAGCTCTAGGCATATATGAAAAGGAACTCCTTGCAGTTCTACATGCCTTAGACTCATGGAAGCACTATTTATTGGGGACTCCTTTCATTCTGCGAATGGATCACCAAAGTCTTAAGTACTTCATGACGCAGACCAAGCTCTTCGACAAACAAATGAGGTGGGCAAATTTCCTTTTGCAATTTCATTTTCATATTGCTCACATTGGTGGCAAGCATAATCAAGTAACTGATGCACTCTCAAGACGGCCGAGAGTGAATGTGGTTTCCATAGTAACTCACAATGATCTATCTTCAATGATAGATGAGTACGCTATTGATATTGATTTTAGAGATGTGATTTCAGCCCTTGCATTAGGGAAGAAAGAAGAACCATTTACTTTACAAGATGGTTATCTTTTCTATGGCAATAGACTATGCGTTACTAACTCACTATGTGAGAAAGTAATGTATGAATCTCATGCTCCACAGTATGCGGGGCATAAAGGGATTCAGTCTACCTTAAAGGGAATTGAAACATATTTCTATTGGCCTACCATGAAAGTGAACATACAAGAGTATGTTTCTAAATGTGTGGTATGCCAAAAGACAAAATTTGATAGAGGGAAGCAACTTGGATTGCTTCAACCCTTGCCAATCCCTAATTCACCATGGGAGAGCATATCCATGGATTTTATCTTTGGATTGCCTAAGTCTATCCATGGGAATACGGGAATATGGACGATAGTAGACAGGTTCAGTAAACAAGCTCATTTTATACCTATCAAAAAGACTATCAAAGCCCATCAAATGGCAACCCTCTTCATTTCAAAAATTTTCAAGTACCATGGCTTGCCAATGTCCATAGTGTCGGATAGAGATCCTAGAATGACCAGTAATTTCTGGAAGGGTCTCTTTGAGAATTTAGGGACAAGGCTAAACTTCTCTTCGGCCTATCATCCACAAACGGATGGCCAAAGTGAAATAGCTAACGTAACAATTCTCGATCTACTAAAAGCCTATGTAACGGAAGTAGATCAAAGATCCCGGTGGGAGAAGTACTTACCCTTAGTGGAGTATGCTTACGATAACACTGTACATACTTCCACGGGAAAATCACCTTTCGAGGTAATTGAGGGAAGATCAAAAAGTCCCTTGCTACTTAAAGTACATGGGAAGATCTTCGTTGCAGATGAGTATAGCCGAGACCTACAAGAATCTTTTCAAAAGATTAAGGATGCTATCTCTATCTCACAGCAAAGGCAAAAGGCTGCTGCTGACAAGCACAAAAGAGCCCAAGCCTTTAAAGAAAACGATTGGGTCTTGTTAAAGTTTCCCAAGGCTCGATCAAGGCACACAACGGGCAAGAATCCTACGGGTCACCAAAAGTACTATGCTAAACTAGCAAAAAGGTACTATGGTCCCTTCCAGATTCTTAGGCCAATCAATGAGATGGCCTATCAACTCAAGTTTCCCAATCATTGGCTCATACACAATGCTTTCCATGTGAGCCTATTAAAGACTTACAAAGGAGAGCCACCTCAAGAACCAACTATTGAAGACCCGCCGGAGATCGAGGACCAAGAGGAGGTGCTACAGCCCGAGTCCATTCTCCGACATGAAGACAAGGTATTAAGAGACTGTAATATTATCCCCAACGATATCTTATTAAGTTTAAGAATTATCCTTTTGAAGATGCTAGATGGATGCAAGGCACACAATTAAAGGATAACCTAAACCTTGTCAATACTTACAATGCTTCCCAAGAGTAAGCAAATGTACAAAATGTTAAAAATGAACAAAGTTTTTGTCTTATAAGACTCTCTTTTTCTTTATTGTGCACAAAAAATTAAGTAGTATGCATGCTTAGATCAAGTTTGCGGAGACGACGTCTCCCAAACACCAAGTAGAGCTTGTCACTCTACTATGGAAGGCTGATAGGACTAATGTGCAGACATGCTTGCGGTAGCCTCAGGCTCTCAAGCGCCAAATGGACTAGTCATCCAGTGTGGAATGATGTCGTAGGGTAACATAGGGATCCTCTATCCGCTAAGAAAAGGACTCATGAATATGCTTTATCTTCTCTACACCATAGTCGAGGATGACTATGATTTCAAGAGAGAGGTAATGTCATAATAATCAATATCTAATTCTCCAAAATGATTTTCTCATATTAAACTGATCATTTAATGTGGGGAAGTGCCAGGGGAGAAAAAGCTAGAATATTGGTTAAGCTAGTAGACCGGCCACAGTAGGGATCCAAAGGAGGAAAAATAGGGATCAAAGAGGGGGGCCATCTGCAAAAGATCCATGTGCAACAATGGGCTAAAAAGACCCTAAGGTTCAGCCCATTAAGACTTCCAAAATGCTAAGGTTCCAAAATTCAAAGGCTATGTCCAAAGGTCAACCCTAGGGAAATTGGATGCTTTGTGTGTGACCAAAAAAGTCTTTGAATATCCCTAAATAGGAGGGGGCAAGCCTATCAAGTAGGAGATGAGAGAGAAGGCCACACACACACACACACACAAACAAGCTCCCTTTACACAAAGGGAATGAGGGACACATGTCAGCTCCCTAGGCCAGATGCTCACAAGGTGTACCCAATTCCTATTGGATGACCCTTGAAGTGGACCAATGAGAATTAGGCTAGAGTAAATTTAGCCTAATTAATTTTAAAACACTTAATAAAAAGAACCAATGAAAATTAAGTCTCCTGGATGATTATTGGACAGCCTGTGAAGGGGTCCAATAAGAATTGAGCAGCCCAATGGGCTACTTAATTCCTCTTGGTCAGAATGGGGATTTAATTCATTTAAATCAATTAATTTTAATTGATTAAGCTCTCAAAAAACGGAAAAGGGGGACACATGTCAGAAGGCTATCACTTATGCTGCTTAATAGCCATTGGCTTGACTTGGGGAGGTCCAATGGGGAGCCTGCAAGAGAAAATAGCAAGAGGGCTCGCCCAAGAGAGAGAGGGGGCTGATTTTTGCAAGGCATTAACACACACACACACACACTCACACAATCTCATGTGTGAAGAAAGAGAAGACTATCTCTTCCCAAGCTTTAATGGAGAACTCATCACCTACTCCAAGCTTGTGAAATAGAAGCCTACATTCGACACACTCTTGGCTTGTGGATGCAAATCCAACCAAGAGCCAAGATTCAATGCATGCTCATCTCCTCTACCAAGATAATTAATAAGCTAAAGCTATGCTAATATGAGTGATTATGTGAGGAGATGTACATCTTTCTCGTAAGATACTCCTTCTTCCTCTCAATCTACTCTCATACCCTGCTAGCTCTCACCATCTTTGAAGGTGTGTGAGGTCTTGGGTCTGAGAACGGGGATAATTAAATTTGTGTTTACTAAGTGTTTTGCTTAGTGCATGAAGCTTTCATCTTCATTGCACTAGCTAGTCTTGAAGGAAATCAAAGAATTGTATTGTACAATGTCTCTCTTGATGGGAGAAACCATAATACAAAGCCTTTTGGAGGGGGGACCGGCTCCATGCAAATCCGGTCCTCAACTGTTGTCAATAGCTTAATTTCTCTCTCATTTGAAAGTATTGTTGATGCTATCTAACTTGGTGTTATGCTTTTTGTTGCTCTCTCCACCCAAGCACTCTTGTAATTCTCATTAGGAATCTATTCTAATGAAATGCCGACAATGTTCATGCTAATTTCCGCTACACACAAGTTATTAGGCCATTAAATGTTACAACTAATATCTAATTCTCCGAAATGATTTTCTCGTGTTAAACTGATCACTTAATATGGGGAAGTGCTAGGGGAGTAAAAGCTAGAATATTGATTAAGCTGATAGACCGGCCACAGTATGTATCCAAAGGAGGGAAAATAGGGTTCCAAAGGGGGGGCCATCTGCAAAAGAGCAACGTGAAACAATGGGTTTAAAAGACCCTAAGGTTCAGCCCATTAAGACTTTCAAAATGCTAAGGTTCCAAAATTCAAAGATTGTGTCCAAAGGTCAAACACTAGGAAAATTGGATGCTTTGGGTGTGTACCAAAAAGTCTTCATGGCTCCTACATAGGAGGGAGCGAGCCTTGCAAGTAGGGGATGAGAGAGAAACTCACACACACACACACACACACACAGAGGCTCCCTTTACACAAAGGGAATGAGGGACACATGTTAGCACCTCCCTAGCCCAGATGCCCACAAGGTGTATTCAAATCCTATTGGATGGCCTTGGAGGTGGACCAATGAGAATTAGGCTAGAGTAAATCTAGTTTAATAAAACTAAAAAACACTTAATAAAAGAAACAATAGGAATTAAACTCTCTAAAAGACTATTGGACAGTCTCCCAAGGGGTCCAATGAGCATTCAATAGCCCAATGGCTTGCCTGATTCCTATTGGCCAGGAGACAAAGGGGTCCAATGAGAGTTTAGTTGCATTAATTAATTACCTAAAGCTCTCACAAAAGAGGAAAGGGGGACACTTGTCAGAAGGCTATCACTTATGCTCTTGAAATTCCATTGGCTAAGCCTGGAGAGGTCCAATAGGGTGTGAGAATGAGCAAATAACAAGAGGGGTCAACCGAGAGAGAGAGAGAGAGAGAGAGAGAGAGAGAGAGAGAGAGAGAGAGGGCTGATTTTCTCAAGGCATTATGGCATACACACTCACACAAGTCCATGTGTGGAGTAAGAAGACTCTCTATCTCTCTCTCTCTCTCTCTCTCTCTCTCTCTCTCTCTCTCTCTCTCTCTCTCCCCTTCTCAAGCTTTAATGGAAAGCTTATCACCTACTCCAAGCTTGTGAGAAGGGAGGCCTATGCCAACAACTCTTGGCTTTGTGATGCAAATCCAACCAAGATCCAAGATTCAATGCATGCTCATATCCTCCACCATGCTAATTACTAAGCTATGTTATGCTAATATGAGTGATTAGGTGAGGAGATGTACATCTTTCTCGTAAGACTACTCCTTCTTCCTCTCAATCTACTCTCATACCCCGCTAGCTCTCACCATCTTCGAAGGTGTGTGAGGTCTTGGCTTTGAGACCGTGAGGGAATTGATGTTGTATTTTATAAGACTTTTTCTTAGTGCTTGAAGTTTCCATCTTCATTGAACTAGCTAGTATAGAAGGAACACAAAGAATTGTATTGTAAAATGTCTCTCTTGATGGGAGAAACATGATACAAAGCCTTTTGGAGTCTAGGGGGGACCGGCTCCATGTAAATCCGGTCCTCAATTGTTGTCAATAGCTTAATTTCTCTCTGTTTTGAAGTATTTTTCAAGCTATCTAACTAGGTGTTATACTTTTTGTTGCTCTCTCCACCCAAGCACTCTTGTTATTGTCATTAGGAATCTATTCTAATGAAATGCTCACTATGTTCATGCTGTTTTCCGCTACACACAAGTTACTAGGCCATTAAATGTTATATTGGTATCAGAGCACAAGGTTTCTCTTTTCTTGCTCAAGAAGGGAGCTCATCAATCTAGCTATAAATGGTTGTTATCATTAATTGCAAATGAGTAAGTAGAATAGGGATTTTTCGACCTTCTTCTATTCTTTGCAATTAATGGTATTCGAGCCACGGGTATAGTAGCTTGAGTTCTTTTTCTAAAGGGGTAAAGAGGAGTAGCAACTAGGGCTTGAAGTGCCAAAGTACGCCTAAAAGTTGTTAGAATGGCTGATAATAGTAAAGAGAGTGAAATTAATGTTGATAGCTTTGATTTTGCTAATGAGCAGGCTACTAATGATGCCCCTATGCTTGTTAATGACCTTGTTTCTAGGATTCAACAAACCATGGGCAATTCATCCCTCCAAAGTGAAGTGCAATGGTATCTTCGTGCTCATGGGATTCTTCAAGGTCCCCACCATGACGAGAGAGTACTAGGAAGCCTCCTGAGAGACTTCCAAAAGAGGCCTCTCTCCGATTCAGGAAGAAGAAGAGGATCTATACGAAGGGCTCAGAAATTTGCTTCTTGATGATGCATCTCCTTATCAAAGGAGAACTCAAGAGCCTCCACCAAAGGAACGAGAAAGAAGTGAGTCTCCTGCCACCTTGGCGGGAGATGGCTCCACAAAGATGGCAGGCTAAACGCTCTCATCACCTCCAAAACGAAGAAGACCATCGCACCCTTCTCCACACCATAATTCAAAGAGGGATGACAAAAAGAAAGAGAAGAAAAAGGCAAGAAAGAGGACACCCTCTTCTCCATCTTCTTCATCTGCTTCCTCTTATGAAAGTGATGGTGCAGACAAAGAAGATCAAGGCAAGAAAAAGGCGAGAAAGAGGTCACCCTCTTCTCCATCTTCCTCAAATTCTTCATCTTCTGAAGAAAGTGATGGTGCAACTTTTGAACCATAAAAAAGAAGAGGCCATAGGAAATCCTATGCCACGTGGAAGAGGTCATCCAAGCTCAAGAAGTTCAAAGAGGGAGGAAAGAGCATCTCTTTCCTTACCTACAATGGCACCTTTGGTGCTACGGACAAAGTCTTGACCTTTATCCAACAATTTGATGCGACGTTTGGAGATGAGGGATTCACGGAGTCCTCTAAGCTACACCATGTAGCTATTCACTTTCAAAAGCCCGCGAGGCAATGATGGTCTAGCCTACGGGCCAATGGTGAAGCTCCACAAACATAGAAAGCTTTAAGAGCTTCCATTTTTGGCCACCAATGCCAAAGACAAAGTACTCACCGAATGGCAAAGCTTGATGCTCTCTCCCTATGAATCCATTCACAAATATGTAGACAATTTTTAAGACTTACAACTCAAAGCCACTGTCTTTAAAAAGTTGGATTTTGGAGAGCAAAAGAAACAAATTTGTGCGGGCCTAGCTGAAAAAATGGCGGAGTATGTCAACTCCGAAAGGCCACACACCATATCAGCGGTTATACACCATACTATGGTGGCTTCTCGAATCAATTTCCAAACAGGGGCTAAAAGAAATTCTAAGCCCATGGAAAACAAGGGTTCTAATGAGCCTAAGGGGAAGGAAAATGTCAAAAAGTCTCCTAAGGGAAATTCCAACAAAGCTAAGGAGAAGGGAGTTTACAAAGGCAAAAACAAAGTCTCTCCTGAAGAGCTTGAGTGTTATCGTAAGGATAACCTTTGTGTCAAGTGCGGTGAGCAAGTGCATGTGTACCGCGCTTGTCCCCAAAAGAACACCGGCCATGAACCTCCTAGAGCTACCTTGGTCGAGATCCAAGAGGAGGAAACTCACCATAAAGGATATCCTCTATGCCATGCTTGGGGAAAGGTAAGAGAACATGATGCTTTTATTCTCTTTGACCCTAGTTCTACTCACAGTTTCATATCCACAGAGTTGGCCACAAGCTAGGCATACAGCTTACAAGATGGGAGATGTCCTACCCACAAACGGTTCTTTCAGGGGGCAAGAAGCTTCAGTCACTTCCTTAATCGGGAAATTGAGTCTCCATGTCCAAATCTATGTGGACAGAGAAGACTTCTTTATCCCTCCTCTCAAGCAAGAGGATGTAATCCTAGGGAGAAAACATGGTTTGATCGCATGGCTGCCAATTTTAATTTCCTGAAAGTAGAATCTACTTTAGGTTCAGGGAAAAAGATATGTACATAGATGCTAAGGAGTTGGGTAACACCATACCCATTGTACATAAGTAGCTTTCAATAAGTCAATAAAGAGCTCTATTTTTGTGTACATGATTTTTGTTAAAGATTCTCAAATGAACCTAATGCTTTAGCAAAAGAAAATATAAACAATCACAAGGAATTAGAGTTATCCAATTTTCTCAAGGGGTTTTAATATGTTTTTATTGACGACATCCCTTGTGAAATACCTCCTAAATAAGGCAATAATGACCATGCAATTGAACTTCTTCCAGGATGTTCACCACCTAATAAACCTCCTTATAGAGTTTCTCAAGCTCAACAAGAGGAGATTATGCGGCAAGTGCATGAGTTAGTTGGGAAGGGCATGGTTAGGCCTAGCTCATCTCAATTTTGTTCACCCGTGCTATTAGTGCAAAAGAAAGACGGCACATATCATATGTGTGTCCACTATAGAGCACTAAATAGGATCACTATCAAGAATAGGTTTCCCGTTCCACGGGTATAAGACCTATTTGATAAGCTACAAGGATCGACCTACTTCAGTAGGATTGACCTAAAAAGTGGCTATCATCAAATAAGTATAGTTGATCAAGACATTGTAAAGACTGCATTTCGCAACACATTTGGTCTTTACGAATACATTGTCATGCCTTTTGGCTTGACCAATGCACTATCCACATTCAACCGCTTGATGGAGAAGCTGTTCAGGCCTCATCGAACCTTCACTGGAGTGTTCTTTGATGATATTATCATCTACTTTAATTCATTAGACGAACACAAGCAACACCTCCAGGTAATATTTCAAGTTTTAAGAGAGAATAAACTTTATGTTAATCGAAAGAAAAGTGAATTTTTCTTTCAAGAGATTCAGTATTTAGGTCACATTATCTCTCAAGATGGGATCCAAATGGATCCATCAAATCTAGAGGTAATAAAAGTATGGCCAAATCGAAGGAATCTTCATGAACTAAGGAGTTTTATAGGTATGTGTGCATATTGTAGACTCTTCATAGAAAATTTCTCACTAATAGCACGACCACTACATGACCTAACAAAGAAAAACTTTAGGTATACATGGTCTACCAAGGAGAACAATGCTTTCAAAAAGCTTAAAGAAAAGCTTATCTATCAACCTGTGCTTACACTGCTAGATCTCTCAAAGACATTTGAGGTCCAATGTGATGCTTGTGGTGATTCCCTTGGAACTATTTTGCTCCAAGAAGGGCACGCCATAGCCAATGAAAGTCAAAGGCTTGACCCTGTTGAGAAATCTTTAGGCATATATGAAAAGGAACTGCTCACAATTCTACATGCCTTAGACTCGTGGAAGCACTATTTATACTGGGGACTCC
This sequence comes from Adiantum capillus-veneris, assembly GCF_014529385.1. Lineage (NCBI taxonomy): Eukaryota > Viridiplantae > Streptophyta > Polypodiopsida > Polypodiales > Pteridaceae > Adiantum > Adiantum capillus-veneris. The sequence goes on along the minus strand of NC_140939.1, from coordinate 129,469,194 downwards.
CTTCATTCTGCGGACGAAAGACTTAAGTGCTTCATGACGCAGAACAAGCTCTCGGACAAACAAATGAGGTGGGTAAATTTCCTTTCGCAATTTCATTTTCATATTGCTCACATTGCTGGCAAGCATAGTCAAGTAGTCAATGCAGTATCAAGACGGCCGAGAGTGAATGCGGTTTCCATAGCAACTCACAATGATCTATCTTCTATGATAGATGAGCATGCTATTGATCCCAATTTTTGAGATTTTATTTCAGCCCTTGCACCAGGGAAGAAAGAGAAACCATTTACCTTACAAGATGGTTATCTTCTCTATGGCAAGAGACTATGTGATACTAACTCACTACATGAGAAAGTAATGTATGAATCTCATGCTCCTCCTTATGCGGCACATAGAGGTATTCAATCTACCCTAAAACGGATTGAAACATATTTCTATAGGACTACCATGAAAGCAAGCATACCAGAGCATGTTTCTAAATGTGTCGTATGCCAAAAGACAAAGTTTGATAGAGGGAAGATCCCTGGATTGCTTCAACCTTTGCCACCATGGGAGAGCATATCCATGGATTTTATCTTTGGATTGGCTAAGTCTATACTGGATTATGGACGATAGTAGACAGGTTCAACAAACAAGCTCATTTTATACCTGTCAAAAATACTATCAAAACCCATCAAGTGGAAATCCTCTTCATATCCCAAATCTTCAAGTACCATGGCTTGTCGATGTCCATAGTGTCGGATAGAGATCCTAGAATGACTAGTAATTTTTGGAAGGGTCTCTTTGAGAATTTAGGGACAAGGCTAAATTTCTCTTCGGCCTATCACCCGCAAACGGATGGCCAAAGTGAAATAGCTAACCTAACAATTCTTGATCTACTAAAAGCCTATGTAGCGGAAGTAGATCAAAGGTCCCAATGGGAGAAGTACTTACCCTTATTGGAGTATGCCTATAATAATACTGTACATACCTCCACGGGAAAAGAACCTTTTGAGGTTGAGGGAAGATCTAAAAGTCCCCTACTACTTAAGGTATAGGGAAGATCTTCACTACAGATGAGTATAGCCCAGGCCTACAAGAATAATTCCAAAAGATTAAGGATGCTATCTCTATCTCATAGCAAAGGCAAGAGGCTGTTGTGCTGATAAGCACAGAAGAGACCAAGCCTTTAAAGAAAATGATTGGGTCTTGCTTAAATTTCCCAAAGCTCGATTAAGGCACACAATGGACAAGAATCCTACGGGACACCAAAAGTACTATGCTAAGTTAGCAAAATGGTACTATGGTCCCTTCTAGATTCTTAGACCAATCAATGAGATGGTCTATCAACTCAAGTTTCCCAGTCATTGGCTCATACACAATGATTTTCATGTGAGCCCACTAAAGCCTTACAGAGGAGAGCCACCTCAAGAACCAACTATCGAAGACCGACCGGAGATCGAGGACCCAGAAGAGGTGTTGCAGCCCGAGTCCATTCTCCAACATGAAGACAAGGTATTGAGAGGCAGTAAGATTATCGGATGGTAACTTATTAAGTTTAAGAACTATCCTTTTGAAGATGCTAGATGGATGCAAGGCATACAATTAAAGGATAATCTAAACCTTGTCAATGCTTGCAATGCTTCCCTAGAGTAAGCAAATGTACAAATGTTTAAAATGAACAAAGTTTTTGTCTTATAAGACTTTCTTTTTCTTTATTGTGCACAAATGTTGAGTAGTATGCATGCTTAGAATCAAGTTTGTGAGACGACGTCTTCCAAACACCAAGTAGAGCTTGTCACTCTACTATGGAAGATTGATAGGAGTAATGCGCAGCCATGCTTGGGAAAGCTTAGGATCTCAAGCACCAAATGGATTAGTCATCCATTCTGGAACGATGGCGTAGGGTAAGATAGGGGTCCTCTACCCGCTAGAAAAAGGACTAATGAATAAGCTTTATCTTCTCTACCCCATGGTTGAGGGACGATTATGATTTCCAGAGAGAGGTAATGTCATATTAAGTAATATCTAATTCTCCTAAATGATTTTCTCATGTTAAAATGATCATTTAATATGGGAAAGTACCAGGGGAGAAAAAGCTAGATGATTGGTAAGGCTAGCAGACTGGTCACAGTAGGGATCCAAAGGAGGGAAAATAGGGATCCAAAGGGGGGGGCATCTGCAAAAGAGCAATGTGCAACAATGGGCTACATCAAATAGCATACAACAACCCAAAGCAATGTCTCATGCTCTTAAGTCTGATGTATGTAAACAACATATTTTGCCATGGTATTGCAACTCAAAAACTATTCTCAAGTGAGAAAATCAACAAGAACTTTTTGTACCATTGTAAGTGCATACATATCAATTCAAGTATAATCAAGGTTGTCATCCACAATTAGTGCACTCCAACATACCGTGTCTTAAACAATTGACTCATCAAGCATTCTATTTGCTTTCATAAGCACATGACACTTGTACAATGAAAAAAATAAAAAAATAAAAATCTAACATATTCTGCGTGTGGTTGTTTGTGCAAAATGTTTTGCAGATGTGTGCAAAATTTGTTTGCAGTCATAGATCTTATAGGCATTGTAGGAAAAATGATCCAATCTACATTCCCAAAGGATATGTTTGATCTGCAAAATAGTGTTTTTGTGCACTTACTTTCTTGATTTCTAAAAGGCGGTTCCTTCACGAGAGAGTGAGAGATGTGGGGGGCGCACTGTATTAAATATACGTTAGTTTGACATAAGGGGCATTTTCTTTAGAATTTAACAAGATTACATTGACAAGAAGGGAGTAGGATTACATTTCCCCCAAGCCAATGTTCTATGTATAATAAGGGAAATTTACCAAAATATGCTTGAAATTCGTGAAATTCCCAAAATACCTATGTAACATTTTGTGATGGATTTGCCCCAGTTTTTGCATAGTCTAATCTTTATGACAATGGAGTGTCTTAGACAAAACTATTCACCAATGAGCTCATAGATAGAGGCATATGAGTCTAAAATTGATGAATGATTTCATTTTAGATCCCAAAATACCATTTAAACTCCGAGTTCTATTATTATCTACTTGAACGAGCATGGAAAGACATCAAATTTTGTCTCCGATTGTCCTCCTTTTCTCTTCGCGTGGTGCTGGGCTTACTCTCTCTCTCTCTCTCTCTCTCTCTCTCTCTCATACCCATGATCCGCCCTTCTCTTCCTCATGTTGAGTTGTGGTGCTGGGCTCTCTCATACGCCCCCTCCTCTTCCTCATGTTGAGTTGTACATTATCTGATTATATCAACAATCCACCTCATTTTATACTCCCCTTCAATCTTGATTACATCTCTTTAAGAACTTAATCGACGATTACAAAACACACGATGTATGCATTTTAATACAGAGAGGGGGAGAGAGAGAGGGATTTCGAACATCATAGGAAAAAACTTAAGAGACCTCAAAGAGAGAGGGATTTCGAACATCATAGGAAAAACTTAAGAGACCTCAAAGATATATTTGACAATTGGTGAACTCCAATGTAACAAACTTGGGTGATAGAAATGTTATTCCAATTCTCCTCTTCTTAATCAAACACACACACACACACACATACAAACACACCAGAGCCACAGAGAGAGAGAGAGAGAGAGAGAGAGAGAGAGAGAGAGAGAGAGAGAGAGAGAGAGAGAGAGAGTGTTTATGATGTGTTGAAAACTTGATCATAAAATAAGGGCAATGATTTGGTACCATTGCATAGTACGACGATGATTCACATGGATGGATAGTTAAGTGTCCCTTTTGCACTCTTAGGAAGGGAATTCTCTACTTGAGTAGTTCAAGCAAGAGACAAGGCCTTAACAATGGCACTCACATATTGGATGTTCTCATTCACAATTTTGTCTCTTCTTATGGGTTTCGTGTTTGCAAGACGTTCCTCATTAACAAGCTGATCTCTTCTAATATGGGTTTTCATTGTTTTTGCTTATTGATATTATATATTTAACCTCACACTTTAAGCTCTTTCTATTCACGAGTGCAACTTGCTTTCTGTCAATTGGGCTAAGGGCTATACTAAGAAGATACATTAATAATTTTCAAGGTTTTGTTCCCAGGCATACCTTAGATAGGTGTGGTAACTGTGAGATTGCAATGGTGTGAACCTACCTTTACTTGAAAAAGTGTCAGATTTCTTACAATAAACAAACTCAATTTTGATCTCTTTATGGTTAACCTTAGTACCACATTAGTCTATCAATACACTCATACTATCTTGCAATTGCTTCAACACCTTGCTATGAAAGTCGAGATGTAGAAGCGTAGAGCAATGAGGAGTATGAGAGAGAGAGAGAGAGAGAGAGAGAGAGAGAGTTTTCATTAGACGAACACAAGCAACACCTCTAGGTAATATTTCAAGTTTTAAGAGAGAATAAACTTTATGTTAATCAAAAGAAAAGTGAATTTCTCTTGCAAGAGATTCAGTATTTAGGTCCCATTATCTCTCAAGATGGTATTCAAATGGATCCATCAAAGTTAGAGGTAATAAAAGGAAGGCCTAAACCAAGGAATCTTCATGAACTAAGAAGCTTTATAGGTATGTGTGCATACTACAAATGCTTCATAGAAAAGTTATCACAAACTGCGAGACCATTACATGACCTAATAAAGAAAAACGTTAGGTATACATGGTCTGCCAAGGAGAAAAATGCTTTCAAAAATCTTAAAGAAAAGCTTACCTCTCAACCTGTGCTTACACTACCGGATCTCTCAAAGCCATTTGAGATCCAATGTGACGCTTGTGTGATTTCCTTGGAGGTCTTTTTCTCCAAGATGGGCACACCATAGCCTATGAAAATCGAAGGCTGTTGAGCAAGCTCTAGGCATATATGAAAAGGAACTCCTCGCAGTTCTACATGCCTTAGACTCATGGAAGCGCTATTTATTGGGGACTCCTTTTATTCTGCGAGTGGATCACCAAAGTCTTAAGTACTTCATGATGTAGACCAAGATCTCCGACAAACAAATGAGGTGGGCAAATTTCCTTTTGCAATTTCATTTTCATATTGCTCACATTGCTCGCAAGCATAATCAAATAGCCGATGCACTCTCAAGGCGGTCGAGAGTGAATGGGGTTTCCATAGCAACTCACAATGATCTATTTTCTATGATAGATGAGTATGCTATTGATCCCGATGTTAAAGATGTGATTTCAGCCCTTGCACTAGGGAAGAAAGAGGAACCATTACTATATAAGATGGTTATCTTCACTATGGCAATAGACTATGCATTACTAACTCACTCCATGAGAAAGTAATGACGAATCTCATGTTCCTCCTTATGCAGGGCATAGAGGGATTCAGTGTACCATAAAAGGGATTGAAACATATTTCTATTGGCCTACATGAAAGCAAACATACAAGAGTAGGTTTCTAAATGTGTGGTATGCCAAAAGACGAAGTTTGATAAGGGAAGGAACCTGGATTGCTTCAACATTTGCCAATCCCTAATTCACCATGGGAGATCATATCTATGGATTTTATCTTGGGATTTCCTAAGTCTATCCATGGGAATACGAGAATATGGACGATAGAAGACAGGTTCAGTAAACAAGCTCATTTTATACTTGTCAAAATGACTATCAATCCCATCAAATGGCAACCCTCTTCGTTTCACAAATCTTCAAGTACCATGGCTTGCCAATGTCCATAGTGTTGGATAGAGATCGTAGAATGACCAATAGTTTTTGGAAGAGTCTCTTTGAGAATCTAGGGACAAGGCTAAACTTCTCTTCGGCCTATCAACCGCAAACGGATGGCCAAAGTGAAATAGCTAACCTAAAAATTCTCGATCTACTAAAAGTCTATTTAACAGAAGTAGATCAAAGATCCCAATGGGAGAAGTACTTACGCTTAGTGGAGTATGCCTACAATAACACTGTACATACTTCCACGGGAAAAGCACCTTTTGAGATTATAGAGGGAGGATCAAAAAGTCCCCTGCTACTTAAGGTACACGACAAGATCTTCGTTGCTGATGAGTATAGCCAAGACCTATAAGAATCTTTCCAAAAGATTAAGGATGCTATCTCGATCTCACAGCAAAGACAAAAGGCCGCTGCTGATAAGCACTAAAGAGCCCAAGCCTTTAAAGAAAATGATTGGGTCTTACCTAAATTTCCCAAGGCTCCATTAAGGCACACGATAGGCAAGAATCCTATGGGACACCAAAAGTACTATGCTAAGTTAGCGAAAAGGTATTGTGGTCCCTTCAAGATTCTTAGGCCAATCAATTCAAGTTTCCCAGCCATTGGGTCATACACAATGCTTTTCCAGTGAGCCTAATAAAGCCTTAGAAAGGAGAGCCAAGTCAAGAACCAACTATTGAAGACCCACCGGAGATTGAGGACCAAGAAGATTAAGTAATATCTAATTCTCCTAAATGATTTTCTCATGTTAAACTGATCATTTAATATGGGGAAGTGCCAGTGGCAAAAAAGCTAGAATATTGGTTAAGGTGACAAACTGGCCACATTAGGGATCCAAAGGAGGGTCCATCTGCAAAAGAGCAATGTGCAACAACGGGATTAAAAGACCCTAAGGTTCAGCCGAGTAAGACTTACAAAATTCAAAGGTTGTGTCCAAAGGTCAAACACTAGGAAAATTGGACGCGTTGTGTGTGTACCAAAAAGTCTTCATGGCTCCTACATAGAAGGGGTCGAGCCTTGCAAGTAGGGGATGAGAGACAAACTTGCACACACACAAACTCCCTTTACACAAAGGGAATGAGGGACACATGCCAGCTTCCTAGCCCAGATGTCCACAAGGTGTACTCAAATCCTATTAGAAGGGGTCGAGCCTTGCAAGTAGGGGATGAGAGACAAACTCGCACACACACAAACTCCCTTTACACAAAGGGAATGAGGGGCACATGCCATCTTCCTAGCCCAGATGTCCACAAGGTGTACTCAAATCCTATTGGATGGCCTTGGAGGTGGACCAATGAGAATTAGTCTAGAATAAATCTAGTTTAATTAAATTACAAACACTTAATAAAAGAACCAATAGGAATTCAGATCTCTAGAAGACTATTGGACAGTCTCCCGAGGATCCCAATGAGAATTCAACAGCCCAATGGCTTGCCTAATTCCTATTCGCTAGGAGACGAAGGGGTCCAATGAGAGTTTTTTTGCATTAATAAATTACCTAAAGCTCTCACAAAAGGGGAAAGGGGGCCACATGTCAGAAGGCTATCACTTATGCTCTTGAAATTCCATTGGCTAAGCCTAGAGAGGTCCAATAGGTTGTGAGAATGAGCAAATAGCAAGAGGGGTCGACCAAGAGAGTGAGGGGGCTGATTTTCTCAAGGCATTATGGCATACACACTCACACACCTTGTGAGAAGGGAGGCCTACACCAGCAACTCTTGGCTTTGTGATGCAAATACAACCAAGAGCCAAGCTTCAATGCATGATCATCTCTTCCACGATGCTAGTTACTAAGCTATGCTATGCTAATATGAGTGATTATGTGAGGAGATGTACATCTTTCTTGTAAGACTACTCCTTCTTCCTCTCAATCTACTCTCATACCCCGCTACCTCTCACCATCTCCGAAGGTGTGTGAGGTCTTGGGTCTGAGACCGTGAGGGAATTGATGTTGTGTTTTATAAGTGTTTTGCTTAGTGCTTGAAGTTTCCACCTTCATTGCACTAGCTAGTATAGAAGGAACACAAAGAATTGTATTGGCTAGAAGCATGTTAACGTGTCGCTGAATATGTTGTCCCGAACATTGCTAGTGATAGCCGTTTTTCGGTTCTTTGTAATTGCCACAGTGAGTTACCTCACCCTACCAAAATCACCCAAACACTGTGGCTATCCCTACCATTTCACTGTACATAGGCGTGCGTGAGTCACGGGACTTTTCCCATATCTTCTTAAAAAACCCTCAATTAGCTAGTCACTGGGCTAGTTGAGCCAAAAAAATAAAAATAAAAGTATATTATGGCCTCTTTGTGTGTAAATATTTCATTGTATATATGGCCTAAATATAGGGATTTTTTATAATTATTTTGATATTTTATTTAAATATTTCTACTTAGGTGTGTGTTTTATTAAACCTATGTACACCTTCTTTCATCCTCTTACACCATAATTATATTTTTTGCCAATATGTACATACTCTAACCTCATATTTTTCTTTTATACAAATCACTCCCACATTTTCACCCTCACCCTCGTGAAAACAAAAAATTGATTTCTACTCATTGGTTACTTTTATTATATTATTTACTTGCATACCTTTTCCTCTTTCACCCAAAATAATTCAAGGAGGGACCATATCATATGATTCCAATATCTTTCCATATCCATAACTCCTCCATATTTTTATTATTATTTTTACTCATTATTCTAACACCATGTGCTCATTGAGCTAAAGTCCATGAATAGTCCATACACTAGTCCCACCATGTATATATTTCTTATTTCACCAATAATCCTCCTCCATGCATGGGTCAAGGGCAACTTGAATGCTTTGTATTATAATATGACAAAGGAAGGGCTCACTCTTGGATGCATTGTACAAATTCAACAAAGGAGGGGGCCACTAAAACACTTTTGCAGGCATTAAAAAAAGGCTTTTTGGTGATAATTTTGGCACCTATCTCCACTCCAAATTTGGAGCGGTGGTCAAAAGAGAAAATGTAGCCCACGCTCTGAATAATTACCTCAAATTTTTTCATGATTTTTGGAGCTACCAGCAGTGAGCTATGATTTTTTGAGTGGACCCCAGTCTGCCCAGTTTTCTCACAAGTAGCCCTTAGTCTTCTCTCACCCTTCCACACACCTACTCACTCTTACACATCCCTCCCTCTCCTTCCCTCACTCAAACCTGCAATTTCCATGGCTTCTCCCACCCTCTTCACCATTACCCTTCTCTCTCATTCCTATAGTTCTTTTATGAACCTTTACATACATACACCCTCTCCATGTCTCTCTCTATTGCTTCTATGTTACAATTTCATTTACCTCTCCTAAAATATCTAAAATTTAGCATCTTAACCATGATAACTTCTGCAAATTGAAGATTTTTCATCAACAAATCCTCTTTTCATCGTGGTGGTCAACCGTGGCGGCGGCGTAAAGAAGCGAAGAAGAAGAAGAAGACCAGCGGTCATTTTTTCCACAATCTACACAAGGGTGAGTTCAAGCTTCTTCAAAGCTTCACCATCTCAATGATTCTCTTTTAATTCACCCCTCTTCCTTCATCAAATCAACTCACTCTACCCATTGTAAATGTAACATTAACCTTCTAGTGATTACTAACGACTAACATTCTAACACAAAATAGCATTGACCTAACCATAAAAGACACCTCACCTCAAGACATGTATAGTAACTCTCTCTCTCTCTCTCTCTCTCTCCCTCTCCCCTTCTTTAAAACTTACTTTCACCTTATCTACCATCAATAATGCTTTCTTTTGAGCCCACACCCATGACTCAAGCAGACAAAGAAGGCCCACAATGTTTTGATATTCAAAAAAATCATAATCCTGATTTGTTAGCTTGTAAATTAGGATTTCCAATAATCTTTATGAGGGGTCTCCAACCTATAAATAGGCCCCTCTCCTTCTTGTGAAACAACCTCCAATATCTCACATAACACCCCAACACTCTATGCATGAGGAGAGACTTAGGTGTAGCAACCACTTGTGAGCTTCACTCTTGGTGTGGGAGAAGCTTTCAAGCTACACATTGCAAGTGAAAGAGCGTGAGTTTCACAAATCTCAAAACCACTATTGTATATGCTCCTTCATCATCAATAAATTGAGGTTTGGTGGATCAAAGGCGTGATTCGATGTTCAAATCTTCGTCCTTCCATTTGTGCAATACGGTTTGGTGAATTCAAGGTGACTTGTGTATTTTGAGTCTTTATCAGTTGATCTTGATTTTAGAAAGTGTTTTAGTGTGTTTTTCATTGCCAGTTTTGTGTCCATTGTAAGAGGGTATTGTGGTGAGAGGTCTCCCACACCCTAAGACAGTGTGTGTGTGTGTTTTGGCAATGTTTAGCAATCACTAAGCATTGAGTGAGTTTATACAAGTTCTACGATAGCATCATAACGAACCATCTCCATTTGCAAGTCACAAATACGGTATTACGCAAGATCCTTTTCTCTCTCTCTTCCCTTTGCTCTAGCTCTCTCTGGTCCAGTTTGTGTGTGTCTTGGTGTGAGGTTGTTTGTGTGCGTTGTGAGGTGCATCTTCTTGGTTGTGCCAAAATCTCTCTTGCGTCCTAGTTCGCATACCATAACTAGGTGGTGCCCCTATCTTGTTTGGGTTTGGCTGTGGGTTTGTTGTTGTGTTGTGCTTGTGGTTGACCCAGCCCCAATTGAGCAGCACAGGAGCCTTGAGGGGTGCTTAGAGGTCACCTCTCTTATTGCCCGCCCCGGACCGCCTCAATTTTGGTGCCCCCACTGAGGAAAGGCTTGTGTATCTTTTTGTGTAGGTTCAACCTTTAGCATAGTCAAGTAGGTTGCATGAATCACGAGAATTTGTATGATCCTTTCATTCCCATTGCAAGGCAAAAGGTACACATAATTGTTAGTACTAAGTTGCAATTTCAGCGAGTAATTCGTAGGATTTTAGGTCCTCTTAGGTTGGCCGAGATAAACGCTTCAGTAAACCCTTTTATTTTGCCTCTGATTAGGTACGACCTTAGTTTGGACGTCTATATTTTTGTTTTGTTTTGAGTATTAGGTCATGCATAGACCATGGATAATGGCCCAGGAATAGAGGTTTTCCCCTTCCATTTCACTCCACACATTAGAATAAACATTGCAATTAGTAGAAAAATCCATTTTCAACAACGTATGGTATTCATGTTGGTGCCCAAAGAGTAGGAGAAATTCTCGCATCACCAAACCCTGTCATTCTACCTCTTATTGATTATCATAGGTCATTTGATGTGAATATTTTTATTTTGTTGTAGAATAGATTGCAATTTAGAAAATATTATTGTGTAAATCTTTTAAAGAAAGAAAAAACAAAAACGCGTCACTTTGAAATCAATTCAATGGAGAGCCAACGCCAAATGTCTGGATATCCTCTTTTCTTTGGAGAGCCTGGAGAGGATGCAGAATTATTTCTAGCGAATTTCAAGATGTCTTGCCGTATCAAGAGGATAGTAACTGATCAAGAACGTGTAGAAATGTTTGAGGTGGTCCTTAGGAAAGATGCTAGCACTTGGTTTGACTCTTTGCCTGAGGAATTTAAAGGGAATTACATGGAAGTTTTGAATCGTTTCAAGAAATACTTCTTTGATCCCCAAAACACTCAGAAATTATGGCAAGACATTGTTTCTCATAAGCAAAAAGACTTAGATGACTACTACTTGTACAAGCAAGAGTTCCTACGTCTTTGGGCTCTATGGATACGAAATGTTGCTAACCCTGGTGATGGTGCAGAATTTCTAAAGAAGGAGAGGTTCATAGCCGGACTCTTTCCTGACCTTAAGGTAAAACTTGAGGCGGGTGCACCTGCTACCTTTGATGCAGCTGAAACTAGGGCTGCTGAGAAATATAGGAAACTCAAGTGCTTAAGGGGGGAGGTTCCAATAGAAGGTCTTAGACCCAAAGGTAAGTCACAAGCATCAACATCTAAGGAGCTTCCTGAGGTAACGGTTGAAGTGATTGAGAAGTTAAATGAATCCTTAAGCAGCCTGTCAATTCACCTTGCACAAGCCGTAGGTCCAAAGGGACAAGCAAAGAAGTCTGAAGAGCGAGACCCACGACCTAGGAGAGTCTTGCAATGTTGGAATTGGGGAGAGTCTGGACATGGGATGTATAATTGTCCTTGGCCCCGTGGAGAGCCAGGGAGACCTAACTTGAATTACCCAGTGATGAATGCAGGAGAAGGAGCTGGTCAACAACCAAGGCTTCTACAAAGGACAAATGGACCAAGACCACCTCCACAAGGGGTAGAAGGAGTTCCACCTTTGCCAGATCCAAATGTGCATGTGGTAGAGGTGACAAATTCAAATGAGGTTGACATGGAAGCCAATGGCATTAAGCGTGGCCGACGAAAAGGTAAAGAGAAAGAAGGAGTCACATCACAGAGTGACCATGGACAAGGCAAGAAGGCAAAGGAAACCAAGGAAACCAAGAGGAATCGACGTCGTATCAACCTCCAAGACTTCCCTCTTGGACATGGTATGGCTTCGTACAACTTGTTGGAAGACATGAGAGGTAAGGGTCCTGATATTTCATGGCCTCAATTTCTTGCATTATGTCCACAAGTTAGGAGGGATTTAACAAGGGCAGTTAGCACTAGGAGAAAGGTAAAAGAGAGTGTGCCTATTGTAAAAATTGCACAAGCTGAAATGAATGAGGACATTACACCGGTGCTAGACTGTTATATCAAAGGAAGATTGGTTAGGAAAGGTCTAGTGGATGGGGGTGCACAAATTTGCATCATGACAGAGGGACTCATGCAAAGACTAGGCATGCACATCCATGAGACACCTGAAATCAAAGTGAAAATGGCAAACAATAGCAAGGCTAGGTGCGTAGGAATTTGTAAAAACGTTTTTGTGGAGGCCTTTGGCATTAAGAAGGCAGTGGATTTTTATGTTATGTCGACCAAGGGAAGTGGTTATCCATTTATCCTAGGAAGACCATGGCTAATGAAAATGCGAGCTTTGCAGGATTGGGAGAGTGGGAAATTAATTTGCAGGAATGACAATCATAAGAAGGTTGTCTTTGACATGAAGGAGCAACGCCAAGAGGAGCTCCATGAAGAATCATCTCAAAGTGAGACGGAAGAAGGTTGGACCGATAGCACTTCAGAAGAAGAAAGTAGCAGCAGCATTACTGAAGAGGAGTCTCCATCGAAGTCATGGGGGTAAGGTTTAAGCCAAGCAACCAAGAGACCTCTTGTCAAGGCTTGGAGGAGGTAGGTCCTCAAGAGAACGAAGGTGTTCAAGATGAAGGGATGCTGGAAGGTATGCTATCAACAACACTTACAAAGGATGAAAGAGAGGAGATCAAATGTGTGCTAAGGAAGTTTCCTAGGCTTTTCGCTAAAGACTACACCGACGTGCGTGGGGTAGATGTTGTTCAACACAAGATTGAGTTAAAGCCTGAGGCCACACCTAAAGCTCAGAAGCTACGAAGGCTAGGAGTTATAAAGGAGCAGGCTCTACTCAAGGAGGTAAGAAAGCTTCTAGCAGCAGGTTTCATTTATCCAGTGGAGAATTCAGAGTGGGTCTCTCCTGTTGTTGTCACTCCTAAGAAAAACGGAAAGTGGAGGGTGTGTGTGGATTACCGTCCACTCAATGAGGCAACAAAAAGAGATCACTTTCCCCTCCCATTTCAGGATGAGATACTAAATGAGGTAGCTGGTCATGAGAAGTACACTGTGTGTGATGGCTACTCAGGCTACTTTCAAATAGGTATCGCATTGGAAGATCAATTGAAAACAACCTTTATCACTCCTTGGGGTTGTTATGCTTTTAGAGTCATGCCATTTGGTCTGACAAATGCTCCTGCAACATTCCAACGTTTCATGAACATGGTGTTTCAAGCATTCTTTGGAAAGTCAATTAGGGTGTTCATTGATGATTTCTGCATTTATAGCTCAAAATCATTGCATCTACAAAGGGTAGAAGAAGGTTTAAAGAAGCTCTATGACATGGGAGGTCAACTCAACCCCGACAAGTGTCACATAGGTGAGGATGAAGTGATCTTGCTCGGTCACAAGGTTTCCTATAAAGGCATTGAGGTGGATCCTTCAAAGGCAAAGGCTCTTATTGAGCTCCCATCACCGAAGAGTCTTAAGGAGGTCATCTCTTTCATTCAAAAAGTGAAGTATATGTCACGCTTTATTCACTTAACTTCGGAGTTGCTTCATCCTTTGCAAAAGTTGACACAACAAGTAGAATTTGCATGGTCTGATGAGCTTGAAGAGTATTTTTGTAACATTAAAGTCATTTTGTCAGAGCTACCAACACTGATGCCTCCTTGTTGGGAGTACACATTCTTTGTTAGCTCTAGTGTTGGAAGGGAAACAATTGGTGCTGTGTTGCTACAACAAGATCCCCACAGTACCAGGATGCGACCCATCTACTTTTCTAGTAGGGTCATGAATGCTTTGGAGAGAGGCTACACGGAGGCAGAACTCATGATGCTTTCTCTCATGTTTGCGGTGAGAAAGTTTAGATCCTACCTGCTACCAAAACCTTTTGTAATTCTCACTGCAGAGAATTTGTTCCCTTGGGTGTCATCTCAAATGAATCTTAGTACTAGGATCTCAAAGTGGATTATGGAGTTGTAAGAGTTTCAATACTCTTTCAAGGTAGAAGATAGTGTGCGTGCACAATTGGCAGGGATTCTCACTTATAGGGTGCATGAAAAGGAGATTAAGGTGCCTGAAGTAAAGACCCTACCATTACCACCACCAAAAAGTATTCCTAATGCTTTTACCTTGTTCTTTGATGGAGCTTTTCGTCGAGCCACAGGAAAAGCAGGGGGAGGGCTAGTGTTGCTCAACCCAAGTGGAGAGGTGGTCATGAAAGAGAAGGTCAATCTACCAGGTTCAACTAGCAACAATGAAGCAGAATACGACACACTACTTCATGGTTTGAAAATGTGCATTGGCCAAGGGATAAAACGTCTCATGGTAAAGGGAGATGCACTTCTCATTGTTAAACAGATTTTAGGCATTTGGGCATGCAAGAATGAAAGCTTAAGGACAAAAGTTCATGCCATTCGTAGGATGTTTAATCAGTTTGAAGAAGTGCAACTATATCATATTCCGAGGAAACAAAATGAAGATGCCGATTTACTTGCACAACAAGCAGTTACATGTGTTGAGAGAGAAGTGCAGGTCATCATGGTGGCAGCAGCTGTCAAGCAACCGAGATACCAGGGATTGGAGTCATTGACTCCCATTATTGGCTACATTTTGGAGGGTGAGTTTCCACAAGACTTCACGAAGGCTCAGAAGAGGAGACTCATGAAGAAGGCAAGTTTCTATCTCTTCCTAGAAGGCTCCCTCTATCAAAGAGGGAAGGATCAAGTGTGCAGAAGAGTAC
Organism: Adiantum capillus-veneris; assembly: GCF_014529385.1. NCBI lineage: Eukaryota > Viridiplantae > Streptophyta > Polypodiopsida > Polypodiales > Pteridaceae > Adiantum > Adiantum capillus-veneris. The sequence continues at coordinate 129,454,142 of NC_140939.1, read as the reverse complement.
CAACTATCGAGGAAATTCCAGCCATTCTAAAAGGTTTGCATGAAGAGGCATGTGGTGGTCATTTTGCCCAAGAATCAACTGTGAAGAAGATATTGCTTGCGGGGTATGTTTGGCCAAGCTTGCATGTGGATGTTCAACATTGGTGTAAAAGCTGTCACAATTGTCAGATAAATGGAAATAGAAGGTTGGTGCATGGCCCGAGGCAAATAGTGCTTGCAAATGGACCCTTTGAAAAGTGGGGCATTGATGCTATGGGTCCTTTGCCTAGGACAAAAAATGGTAAACTCTACATTCTAGTGGCTGTAGACTATATGACTAGGTGGGTGGAAGCTCAAAGTGTGGCAAGAGTGAATGAGAGGATAGTTAGCAAGTTTGTGTACAATCACATTTGTTGCAGATTTGGCACACCTTTGGAGATTGTTTCTGATAATGGTCCAGGGTTTAGGAAGGGCTTGCTCACAGAAGTTTGTGAAGAGCTTCACATTCTGCATCGTCATAGCACACCATACTACCCACAGTCAAATGGTTTGGTGGAGAAGGCTAATGGTGTCATTGCAGGAATCATTAGAAAGATGGTGCAAAACAAGACAAAATTATGGGATGACTTCTTGGATGGTGCCTTGTGGGCATATCGAACCACATATAGGGAAGCCACGGAGTTTACACCATTTCACTTGGTCTATGGTCAAGAGGCTTTGCAGCCTATCGAGCTCAACATTCCAACAATGCGACTTCATGGCAAAGGAGCACAAGATGATCAAGAGGTATGGATGGATCGACTTCTTACGTTAGTGGAGCTTGAGTGGAAAAGAGAAGCAGCATACGAGTGCTACAAGAGGAAAGCCACACAAGCGAAAGAAACGCACGACAAGAAACTGAAGGACAAAGGCATCAAGGAAGGAGAGCTTGTGCTAAGGTATGACAATCGACTTGACAATCGTTTTGATGCCAAGTTTGAAACTAGATGGCAAGGGCCATACATAGTCAAGAAGGCTTTCAATTCTAGTTACTATCAGCTTATGGACTTGAATGGTAAAGAGCACTCCAGGAAGGTAAACGGGTATTGCTTGAAGCCCTATTTGAGTCGCCTTCTACCAAAGGATCTACCAAAGATCTATCCAAAGGCCGCTGTCTCATGTAAGTATTGTTACATGAAGCATGAGTGTAACTCCAGCCAAAATTCTGAGGGGCCAAACAATGAAGATCTCGTCAAGGACTCTAAAGCACTCTCTTTGGAAAAGATGCTCTATGATGGTACATGAATATACCATCATCCAGGGGGAGGGCTAATGATAGCCGTTTTTCGGCTCTTTGTAATTGCCACAGTGAGTTACCTCACCCTACCAAAATCACCCAAACACTGTGGCTATCCCTACCATTTCACTGTACATAGGCGTGCGTGAGTCACGGGACTTTTCCCATATCTTCTTAAAAAACCCTCAATTAGCTAGTCACTGGGCTAGTTGAGCCAAAAAAATAAAAATAAAAGTATATTATGGCCTCTTTGTGTGTAAATATTTCATTCTATATATGGCCTAAATATAGGGATTTTTTATAATTATTTTGATATTTTATTTAGCTATTTCTACTTAGGAGTGTGTTTTATTAAACCTATGTACACCTTCTTTCATCCTCTTACACCATAATTATATTTTTTGCCAATATGTACATACTCTAACCTCATATTTTTCTTTTATACAAATCACTCCCACATTTTCACCCTCACCCTCGTGAAAACAAAAAATTGATTTCTACTCATTGGTTACTTTTATTATATTATTTACTTGCATACCTTTTCCTCTTTCACCCAAAATAATTCAAGGAGGGACCATATCATATGATTCCAATATCTTTCCATATCCATAACTCCTCCATATTTTTATTATTATTTTTACTCATTATTCTAACACCATGTGCTCATTGAGCTAAAGTCCATGAATAGTCCATACACTAGTCCCACCATGTATATATTTCTTATTTCACCAATAATCCTCCTCCATGCATGGGTCAAGGGCAACTTGAATGCTTTGTATTATAATATGACAAAGGAGGGGCTCACTCTTGGATGCATTGTACAAATTCAACAAAGGAGGGGGCCACTAAAAGACTTTTGCAGGCATAAAAAACAGGCTTTTTGGTGAGAATGTTGGCACCTATCTCCACTCCGAATTTGGAGTGGTGGTCAAAAGAGAAAATGTAGCCCACGCTCTGAATAATCACCTCAAATTTTTTCATGATTTTTGGAGCTACCAGCAGTGAGATATGATTTTTTGAGTGGACCCCAGTCTGCCCACTTTTCTCACAAGTAGCCCTTAGTCTTCTCTCACCCTTCCACACACCTACTCACTCTTACACATCCCTCCCTCTCCTTCCCTCACTCAAACCTGCAATTTCCATGGCTTCTCCCACCCTCTTCACCATTACCCTTCTCTCTCATCCCTATAGTTCTTTTATGAACCTTTACATACATACACCCTCTCCATGTCTCTCTCTATTGCTTCTATGTTACAATTTCATTTACCTCTCCTAAAATATCTAAAATTTAGCATCTTAACCATGATAACTTCTGCAAATTGAAGATTTTTCATCAACAAATCCTCTTTTCATCGTGGTGGTCAACCGTGGCGGCGGCGTAAAGAAGCGAAGAAGAAGAAGAAGACCAGCGGTCATTTTTTCCACAATCTACACAAGGGTGAGTTCAAGCTTCTTCAAAGCTTCACCATCTCAATGATTCTCTTTTAATTCACCCCTCTTCCTTCATCAAATCAACTCACTCTACCCATTGTAAATGTAACATTAACCTTCTAGTGATTACTAACGACTAACATACTAACACAAAATAGCATTGACCTAACCATAAAAGACACCTCACCTCAAGACATGTATAGTAACTCTCTCTCTCTCTCTCTCTCTCTCTCTCTCTCTCTCTCTCCCTCTCCCCTTCTTTAAAACTTACTTTCACCTTATCTACCATCAATAATGCTTTCTTTTAAGCCCACACCCATGACTCAAGCAGACAAAGAAGGCCCACAATGTTTTGATATTCAAAAAAATCATAATCCTGATTTGTTAGCTTGTAAATTAGGATTTCCAATAATCTTTATGAGGGGTCTCCAACCTATAAATAGGCCCCTCTCCTTCTTGTGGAACAACCTCCAATATCTCACATAGCACCCCAACACTCTATGCATGAGGAGAGACTTAGGTGTAGCAACCACTTGTGAGCTTCACTCTTGGTGTGGGAGAAGCTTTCAAGCTACACATTGCAAGTGAGAGAGCGTGAGTTTCACAAATCTCAAAACCACTATTGTATATGCTCCTTCATCATCAATAAATTGAGGTTTGGTGCATCAAAGGCGTGATTTGACGTTCAAATCTTCGTCCTTCCATTTGTGCAATACGGTTTGGTGAATCCAAGGTGACTTGTGTATTTTGAGTCTTTATCAGTTGATCTTGATTTTAGAAAGTGTTTTAGTGTGTTTTTCATTGCCAGTTTTGTGTCCATTGTAAGAGGGTATTGTGGTGAGAGGTCTCCCACACCCTAAGACAGTGTGTGTGTGTGTTTTGGCAATGTTTAGCAATCACTAAGCATTGAGTGAGTTTATACAAGTTCTACGATAGCATCATAACGAACCATCTCCATTTGCAAGTCACAAATACGGTATTACGCAAGATCCTTTTCTCTCTCTCTTCCCTTTGCTCTAGCTCTCTCTGGTCCAGTTTGTGTGTGTCTTGGTGTGAGGTTGTTTGTGTGCGTTGTGTGGTGCATCTTCTTGGTTGTGCCAAAATCTCTCTTGCGTCCTAGTTCGCATACCATAACTAGGTGGTGCCCCTATCTTGTTTGGGTTTGGCTGTGGGTTTGTTGTTGTGTTGTGCTTGTGGTTGCCCCAGCCCCAATTGAGCAGCACGGGAGCCTTGAGGGGTGCTTAGAGGTCACCTCTCTTGTTGCCCGCCCCGGACCGCCTCACTAGTTACTTGTGCTTGTTAGCATATACTGAAAATGGATGGGCAAGTCCTTTGAATTTCAAATGTTCCATAAAAAAATTATTTTCCCTCCTCATGTGCTTCTGTTTTTAGTTACTAAAGACGACATGGGGAGTCTCTCTCTCTCTCTCTCTCTCTATTTTGTTCCTTGTGCCGAGAATCCTTTCTGAGAGAGTAGTTGTCAAAGCTGAGCTCTTTCTCTCGTTCTGACAAAGACCTACAGAAATGGAGAACAAGCAGCCAACATTATTGCCACTAGCTCCAATGTTGAAAATGGATCTGTATTGTAATCTGATGGGGTAAGTAAATTTTATGTGTAGCCCACCCACTCCAAATGAAGTCATTGGTTTTGTTGGTCACATCTATAGTTTTGTGAGGGCATTTGTTCATACATAGTATGTCTGTATTTACAACATCAAGTGTTGACAGCTATACAATTAAGTGATTTTAAGTAACATATTATGCACGTCTATAGTTCTGAGCAAAAAGCAAAAGAGAGCCACTACAGGAAATGAATTACAACTCCCAAGATCTAGCTCTTTCTATAATCATGGAATATGAGAGAGTAAGAAAGAGAAAACAACGGGATCAGAAACAAATGAAATTTGAACAACATCATGCCCTCAACGATGAGGAGAAAAAGAAAATCTCCTCTGAGATTGTGAGAGCTTTCAAGAGTAGGACTGAAGGTTTTAGTACAGAAGCAAAGTGGGAAATTTGGAATCTTGTTGCGCAACATCCGCATGTTCAAGTGATCCATGACGAGTCTTTCGAGGAGGAGGCTGGTGTACAGACCGCAATTGTCTCCAATGTCCGCAGCACATTGGCTACCGTCAAGCAGCCAGGTTCCAATGAGGAGTTGTTTTTGAAGAATTCAGCATTGCAGATGATGTTGAATTCAAAGGAAAACATGCCTATTGCAAAAATTTCCAGGGTCCTAAATGTCAATCGTCGCACCTTGCACAAGGCGAGATCACCACAGGCGAAGCCCGATGTTGATGGTCGATTGTTTTCATTGGTTGCATGTCACAAGCAACACCATGAAATTAAGGAATTGGTCTACACATTTTGGAAAGTGGAGACTCGCATTTCACCGAACAAGAAGGATGCTTTTTGAAAGAGGATGGGGAGGAAAAGGTACATATAACACCCAGTGCACCTCCTAGAAGAGCCTCAGGTGATCAATCAAATACTTGTACCATAACTTATGCATTTTATGCATTGCATCTCTAGTGCTTAGTAACTTGTAAATGCTAATCAATAGCATACTGACTGGTAGACTTTTGCTAGTTAGCATATGGACTATGTTGGTTAGCATATTGACTATGCTAGTTAGCATATGGAGTATGCTAGTTAGCATGTCTTGGGTTCTAAATAGCATACAAATCTAGTTGGTTAACACAATATGTATGCTAATTAACATAGCTGGAATGCTAGTTAACAAACCTAATATGCTAGCTACATACCTAGTATGCTCAATTGCATGATAAGTACGTTGTTTAATAGAAAGTGATTATGCTAGTTAGCATATGGAGTTTGCTAGGTATCATACAAAGTATTCTAGTTAGCAGGCCTTCAGTTCTAAATAGCATACACAATTAGTTGGTCAACACAAAAGGTATGCAAGTTAACACCACTTGTGCTAGTTAACACCTAGTATGCTCACTAGCATGATGGGTATGCTATTTAAGACAAGGTTTATGCTAGTTAGAACTAGCAGTTGGGTTGGGTATGCTAGTAAGCATATGGAGTATGCTGGTTGGCATAAGGAGTATGCTAGTTAGCATGCCTTGTGTTCTACCTAGCATATAAAGCTAGCTAGTCAGCACAAGATGTATGCTAATTAACATCATTTATGCTAGTTAGCACCTAGTATGCTCAATAGCATGATGGGTGTTTTAATGCGTATACTAGTTAGCATAGTGAGTATGATAGTTAACATGTGGAGTATGCTAGTTAGCATATAAACTGTGCTAGTTAGCATATGGAGTATGCTAGTTAGCATGCCTTGGTCCTAAATAGCATACAGAGCTAGTTGGTTAACACAATATGTATGCTAATGAACATACCTAGTATGCTAATTAACATACTTGGTATGCTTATTAACATACCTAGTATGCACAATTGCATGATAAGTACGATGTCTCTAACAGATAGTGAATATGCTAGTTAGCACCTGGAGTTTGCTAGGTAGGATATGGAGTATGCTAGTTACCAGGCCTTGAGTTCTAAATAGCATACGGAGTTAGTTGTTCAACTCAAAAAGTATGCAAGTTAACACCACTTATGCTAGTTAACAACTAGTATGCTCACTAGCATGATGGGTATGCTATTTAAGACAAGGGTTATGCTAGCTAGAACTAGCAGCTGGGCTCGGTATGCTAGTTAGCATGCCTTGTGTTCTACCTAGCATACAGAGTTAGTTGGTCAACACAAAAAGTATGCAAGTTAACACCACTTGTGCTAGTTAACACCTAGTATGCTCACTAGCATGATGGATATGCTATTTAAGACAAGGGATATGCTAGTTAGAACTAGCAGCTGGACTGGGTATGCTAGTTAGCATATGGAGTATGTTAGTTAGCATGCCTTGTGTTCTACCTAGCATACAGAGCTAGCTAGTCATCACAATATGTATGCTAATTAACATAATTTTTTCTAGTTAACACCTAGTATGCTCAATAGCATGATGGGTGTCCTAATGAGTATGCTAGTTAGCATATGGTGTGCTAGTTAGCATGCCTTGTGCTCTACCTAGCATACAAATTTACCTGGTAAACACAAGATATATGCTAGCTAACACTCTTTATGCTAGCTAACATACGTTGTTGCATGCACATTAGCATGTTGATTGTCACTATGATTTGTTTTCATGAAATTGTTGGATGTCCTAGTTAGCAATCTGAATACTGATCATCATTTGGATGTTGGAGGTTGAGTTCTTTCATAGATTCAAGGAAAAACATCCAAATTGCAAGATTGGCATGAGAATGTTTGAGATGTTGAAGCCATTCTTTTGTAGGTGACTGAAGGATAGATACACATGCTGTAGAGCGAATACCATGTGCAAATGTCTTTTTTGAAGGACACACTGTACCACATGCGCTCTCGTGCTTTTGGGTTGCATAGAGCTGGTTGTGACTGTATATGTAGTATTTGTGCCCTACGTGACAACATTAGCAAGGGTTGCTTAGCTTCACATCACACGTTCAAAGGTGTCACACATATGTGGGAGTTTGTTCTCTATCCAAAGCCCACATATGAAGTTTTCCATAGAAGGGAATTCCTGATGGGAGATTGTTTGACACGTGGAGTGAATACATTGGAATTATGCTACTTGGAGACAGCAAAGCCAGGTAATAGTATTAATGTGAAAGTATTTTCATATGTACAAGCTCAAGACAAGCATGGAAATATTAACAAAAAATAAGATCTTTTGCACAAAGAAATGTAGTGCTAGGAGTTTCTTCAACTCTTGAAGACCAAGTTGGAGCTCTTTATCACTCATAACTATGTGGCTCGATGGCAAGGACAACAATTCAAGGATTGCATTCTTGGGTTTTTGGACGATGTCGTTGTGTCAGTTGTTGATTTTGCAGAGAATTATGCCTTCAAGGAACAAAATGAGATTTGGTCCTCAATGCATTGGCACTCTAGTCAAGTAACCATTTTTGTACACATAACATACTACTATAGGGCAGGGGAGGTAGTCAAAACCATCCACTTATTCATATCAGATGACAAGGTGCAGGACACGTTGTTCGTGTAGCACTATTTCATGCTACATCGTGATTGGTTACAACAGGAGGGTGTCACTCCTAAGCAACATTGGGTGTGGTATGATGGTGCGGCCTCACAGTTCAAGGGAGCCAGGACTTTTTAATTCATTGCAAGATATGGTGGACTCACGGAGATGGGGATGATCTGGTTCTTCTTTGGATCGGGGCATGGAAAGGGAGAGCATGATGGTACTGGAGCAGTTGTGAAAAGAACCTTGACCCTTGAACAACTAAAACCTAATGGAGCTATTTTGTGGTGTGCAGCTGATTTGGTTGCTTATCGCCAAGACAACCTCTCAGGGAGCACCTTCACACTATCCTTCAAAAGAAAGGGAATGTGCCCGTGTGTTCTGGGAGGTTAAAGAGGGGGAAGTGAACAGCGAGGGGAAGTGGAATTGTGCCACTGTGGAAAAAAATTGCTCTCTGCGTGCTTTTCGTGGCCACAACCCTGGGGATTCAACTGCCCTTGCAACAAGAGCCTCGACATGTTTCTGTGATGCATGCGCGCATGCACAGAAGATGGATTCGTTGCATCAATAAATCTCACGTGCAGCCTTGGGATTATTATACTCTACTGCCATTACCTCATGAGGCTGTGTTAGATTCGGAAGATGAAGCAGCCGCCTATAATAACTTCACATACGAAGGTCATCATGATGTGTTGAGTAGCGCTCTATGTGCTGGCGACACATTTGCTGTAAATCCTGATGCTTTGACCAACGTCGAGGATGTGGATTTCTACCTGGTCAAGTGTGTTGCAGCGAAGGAGAAGGTGGAGAAGGGGTACCTTGATGAGTGGGTCAATGCAATTGATAGAGGCTCATATGTTGTGCAAGGTCTATATTACGAGATATTGGATGCATACACCTTCAAGCTAGACCACAAGCAGCCCATCGTCCACGTACTTTCACATATGGTACGATGTATCAAAATACCCATGGAGCACATCCCAAGGAGATGGAATGTGTACAAAATCAACCCAGAAAGCTATGAAGCAATCTATTATAGCATGCCCTTCAGCTTTTAAGTTGTAATCACTGCATCTTCAATATACTTCTTGCTCAGAGATAATGCAATTTTATCGAAAACATGGGTATCTTCTATCTCTTGTGTCTCTTGTGTGCTTTGTGTATACATGGATTTGGTGTCTATCACAGAGGGGTCTTAGTTTTAAGAGAGATCATTTGTACAATCTGTCTCATTGTGTTCTAATTGTGTTTTTTGGGTATGCTAATTAGCATAAATTGTATGCTAATTAGCATACTATTAATGCTAGTTAGCATACAAAATGTTCTAATTAGCATACCTTTTGCTGGTTTTCAAGGAGAAGAGATGGAAACTTCTTGTATACTGTGTATGCTAATGCTAATTAGCATACTGTTTATGCTGATTAGCATAAACTTATATATATGCCAGTTATCATAAATAGTATACTAATTAGCATTAGCATTGTTGGTTTTCAAGGAGAAAAGATGGTAGCTTTTTGTATAGTGTATGCTGATTAGTATACTGTTTATGCGAGTTGGAATACCCTTGCTGGTTTAGGGAAGAAGAGATGGTAGCTTTTTGTATATTGTGTATATTAATTAGCATACCTTTACCTTTGATGGTTTCAAGGAGAAGAGATGGAAGCTTTCAGTTCTCTGTGTATTCTAATTAGCATACTATTTATGCCAATTGGCATACCTTTGCTGGTTTTAAGGAGAAGAGATGACAGCTTTCTGTATACTGTGTGGTCTAATTAGCATACTATGCTATGAGTGAAAGTTAGCACAAACAAAAATGCACAGTATGCTAATTGAAGGTATGCTAATTAGCATACTATGTATGCTAATGTATGCTAATGAGAATACTTTTTTTGCCAATTGGCATAAACAGTATGCTAATAAGCATATATTTGCTGGTTTTAAGGAGAAGAGATGACAGGTCTCTGCATCCTGTGTATGCTAATTAGCATATTGTTTATGCCAATTTGCATTTTGTGAGTATGCTAATTAGCATAGTTACCTGGCATAAATAGTATGCTAATTAGCATAGGTTCGTTGGTTTCAAGGAGAAGTGTAAGGTCCCCAATCCCGCCGACACCAAAAATGGGATGGTACCATTGACAGGTCTCTAGGCCTACTAAAGTCAGAGTCCTTAAACAAGGAAAATTCCAAGGAATTCACCCTTACCATTAACAAATGGTTTAGGTTTATAGCCCTAGAAAGAGACCTAGTCCTGTCTCGTACTGGAAACGGGACCATTAAAAAAAATTTCCGGCCCTATAACTTCATCGTTCAGATTATGGTTTCCTTAGCCAACGCTTTTCCCCCCCTGACATATGTGAGGTCACAGCCGTTGGTGGATTCCTCTTCCAAGTGAAGAAGTTTCTAAACGTTTTAGTGCGCGGGAATGGATAGTTACCTGACTAATCAAGTCCACCCGTCCATGATTGACAACCTTAGTCAATCCCCACTTAACACCCCACACTCACACATGATTTCTGTGTTTAATTACTACCACATTCTTTTCACAATTAAAATAATGATTCCTTTTTAACTTTCACAACTGCATTTCATTAAGACAACCTTTGAAAATAGTATTTGAAGACATTCTTTCAACAAACAAACATCTTTAGACTTAAGACAAAGTACTGTCATTCTGAAGTATCTCTTACCAGTACTGGCTTGTCTCAAGACCACCTATACAGGGGTGAAAAAATGGCACCCATTCCTTATTTATAAAAACCAGGGTGGAAAAAGCCATCACCCAAAGTCCGGGCGCCCATACGCCAACCGACTGCCCATACAACTAGGCGGTTCCTCTAGGATAAACTTGAAAGTACTATCCACAAACACAAACAAGCACGGGGTAAAGACTCCACGCGTGCTGAGGAAACCGACTCATCCATGATGGTATCTCCATCATTACTCATCACATGGGACTGCTCGTCCATGTGCTGTGGGGCGGGAGCCCGTAGACTTTCCTCCGTTGGCCTATGGCTAGGCCCAGCCTCATGGTCATTAGTGGCCTTGTTTCTTTTGTTGCTAACATCCTCTTCCTCGGTAAGAGGATTTCCCCTAGTTCTCTTTGGAGCCATGTCGGCAGCCTTATAAAAAGACTTAATCAATTAGAAGTTTAATTGAATAATCTTCTTTTTTTCTTTTTTACCCAAAAATAAGGATTCTTGGAGTAAGTAGGTATCCTTGATAGTTAATATGATGAGATATTCCTCTTGTAACTTCTTTATGCTATAAGTAATTTCCCATAATTACCATTTAATTTGGGAAGCCCTTTAACTAGGTTTTTTACTTAGTCTATATTCCATTTCAGCCTTAGTGAATTATAAATTTCTATCGACTAATGGATTACTAACACTAAATTGTAATTGGATATGTTCTATCTTTATGAATTTTCATAAATCTGATTTGTAACCTTTCCCTCCTATACTTATGGTCTAATTTAGGCAAAATTTTGCTGATAGTAATTTGTTATACCAACCATTTATGTTGAGGTAGTTTTTTCACCCTTCAATAGTGATTTTGGACCTCAGATATTTATTTGGTAATTAGATAAATTCACTTACTAATTTTCTTTCTCTATTTCATACGCAAAATCGGTTACTTTTAATGAAGATAATTATTTAAACTATTTATTTGAGGTTGGGGTATTTATCACACATTTTTCAAGATGTATTCTATCTTTGATATTTATATCAAAGGTTTTTGGATCAATTTACTATTTTTACTCTTTTATTTTCCCCTAAAAATAATGTGATTTTATTGAGATAATTAGGTAAACTAATTATCTAAGGTAAAAATAATAATTCCCGATTCCCTAACATGTAATTTACCTCTGATAAATAACTCAATGCATTTTGAATCAATTTGCTAATTTCCCTCTTTTAATTTGTCCTAAAAACAAAGTAATTCTGCTAAAGTAATTAGGTAAATTAGTTATCTGAGATTAACATAATTATCACGAGTTTCCTAACATGTAATTAACCTCTGGAAAATGATGCAAAGCATTTTGAATCAATTTACTAATTTCCCCCTTTTCATTTTTCCTAGAAACAGAGTATTTCTACTAAAGTAATTAGGTAAATTAATTATCTGAGCTTGAAATAATTATCATAGATTCCCTAACATGTAATTAACTTCTGATAAATAACTCAAGGCAGTTTGAATCAATTTACTAATTTTTCTCTTTTAAGTTGTCCTAAAAATAGATTATTTTTGCTAAAGTAATTAGGTAAATTAAATATCTGAGCTTGACATAATTATCATGAGTTCCCTAACATACAATTAGCATTTGATAAATAACTCAAATCAATTTGATTATTTTCCCCTTTAATTTTCTCTAAAAAATAGTGTAATTCTGCTTAATTAATTATGAAAATTACTCAAAAAATTATAAGATAATTTTCCTAGCTTAATGACTATCTAATAAAGCTTTGATAATTACCTCAACTTAATATAAACTTAATTAATATATTTCTCATTAATTTATGGTTAATTTGGATAATTTCAGTCCTAATATGATAGGATAATTAATTAGCTTAATATTCCCAAGCTTTAATTATAACAATCAGCATAGAAGATTTAATTAAGAGAGGATTTATGAGTATATATAGGCCTAATCTTTAATTTATGAAGAAAATAGATTAATCTAGCCTTGTTAATTAAGAAGGATTAGGCTAATTACCGTTTAAATTAATCAACTAGAGCTTAATCTCTAGTGATTTCTGCATAGCGGTCTCTCTAGATGAGAGAGAATGTGTCAAGGCTCTATGTCTAAATTTTTATGAAGGGAAGGGGGTCTTTTTATAGTTTTTCTGGGCCCTGGGCAGTTTCTGGCAGGTTTTGACACCCCAAGCAGGCCCCCAGCTTGAAGATGGCGCCAACTGCTGCTAAATTAGTCTCAGGCAGGTTCCCCCCAACTCCACACTGCCCCCATACCTTCCAGAATCGATTTTGGTTGATTTTACTGATTTCTAAGATGAAAATTGGAATATCAATTAATTCTAGAACCTTAGGATAAGAAAGTCTTTGCTAATAATTATTACTGAAACCATCCAATTTTTATTAACTAATTGAATTCCTAGTGTAACCTTCTAGGGCCTGTAACTTTTTCAGTTTTTATCGGATTCTGATTCTGAAAATTACTAACCATAGTAAAGCTCTGCTTATGATTCCAAAAATACCAATATTAGCCATGATTGAATCCTTCAATAGTGGTTTCCAAGTTAATTTTACAAGCTTTGTACAATTTTTAAGGTTTCGAAAACTGGAAACCTTACAAGAAGAGATAACAGCTCTCTGTATACTGTGTATGCCAATAAGCATATCATGTATGCTAATTAGCATACTTTATGCTGGTTTCAAGAAGAGATGGCAGCTTTATATATTATGTGTATGCTACTTAGCATACTATGCTGTGAGTGGAAGTTAGCAAAAACAAAAATCCACAGTATGCTAATTGAAGAAATGCTAATTAGCATATCATTTATGCCAATTGGCATGGACAGTATGCTGATTAGCATACCATTGCTAGTTTCAAGGAGAAAACATAGCAGCTTCCTGTATACTGTATATGCTAATTAGCATATTATGGTATGCTGTGGGTGGAAATTAGCACAACAAAAATGCTCAGTATGCTAATTAGAATGTATTCTAATTAGCTATTGTGAGTATGCTAATTAGCATACTGTTTTGACTGTGTTAGAATAAATAGTCCGCTAACTAGCATAAACATTATGCTAATTAGCATACCTTTGCTGATTTCCAATGAGAATGTATACAATTTCAATGTTTACAAGACGCCAACAGTACACATAGTATTGTCTTTAAAAAAAGAATAGTACAGGATCTAATCATACCATTTGAAGTGAATGTCGGAATAGTTACAAACATTGGAAAGGCAATTTACAAATTTCCCTCATAATGTTACAAAACTGTAGAGAGCCTCCTACTCTGGATAAGATCGTGGTTTAGCGCGCTTGTACACTCGCTTTTGCCCAGTGTTCATTTGCTTCTTTGTTGCTGAGCTTTTGGGTCTTGCTCTCTTTCTTCTTCTTGCTGAGATTTTGGGTCTTGCTCTCTTTCTTCTTCTTGCTGAGATTTTGGTTCTTGCAACTCTCTTTCTTCTTCTTCTTCTTGTTGCTTCTCTAATTTTTCCCTTTGTAGCCTCCCTCTCTTATGTCTTTTAGCTTCTTCATCAGCCTCCCTTTGTCTCCTACACATGGCTTCAGTATGCTGGGCCTCGTTGCACCAGTGCATTTCTGATTCTAGCTTCCTAATCACTTGATGTGAAAAAAAATCTGGGGCAGTATCAAACACATTTTCAACTGTTTACGCTACACGATCCTCTGATTGCAGCCATAGGAGCAGCGAGCTGCTTAAAGTATCTATCAAGAAGTTTTACCGATGTTCTTTGGTCTAGTCCTCTATCTTAGGAGTAACAAGCCAACTTCCTTCAGGGTTTTGGAAAACTTTGTACATACTATTGTCAATAATTAGACCGTTTCGAGGCCCAAAGTTGCAGTTCTTCCAAAAAAATCTCAAATCCTTGAAGAATACAGGCTTATTACATATTTGCCAAGGCTGGCCACTACAATGACTCTGTGTAAAAACGCCTCTCAGTTTATCCCGCTGCTCTTTGAATACTGTTTCTAATATTTCATTCACTTTAGGTGCCATGCTGTGCTCCATATATACACATAGAAAATCGGAGGCACCAATCCAAAAATTTGTGGCTGTCTTTGCGACAAAATACCAACCTCCTATCTTGCACATTGTACTTTATCATTTCCCTTGCATGTTTAGGGGGAATGTCACCATGCATTGGCTCTACATCTTGAACAAGCAGGCCATTTAAATCAAGAACCAAAGCACGCCCCTCGTGTAGCAATGGCTTTGGGATGCATATTTTGTTTGGCAGTGCATACCACTCAGCAAAAATAACTTCCCCCGAGGGATGAACATAACTGAAGTACTTAGTTATTTTCGTTAAGCGTTTAAGATAGCTAGCCAGGCACTTCTCAATCTCGTCTTTTTCTTTTTGTAGCTATCTAGCCTTGGCAATATGACACTTTTGTATGGTTTTGCATGCAATGGCATAATTCAAATCATGCAGGGCAACTAACTGCAATTTCTCTTGCCCTGTGACACATAAATGGTATGGAATAAAGACATCATAAAGGACAAGCAAAAACTATTGAACTGTTGCACAGTAAAATAATATTGAAAAGAGTTTTTCCATTATAAATATCTAGAGAGATACATGCCACAAGGTGTGGAACTTGCTAACACTACATAACCTGGACACAATAGGGAACAGATTCATCATAATTTCTTGCAAGCACGTGAGCGAATGTCTTTCTTTTCACCTCTGCTGTGTTCGTTTATGTCATCCAGGGTGCTTGGAGGGGCAACACATTTCTCATCCACAGGTTCTTCCAGAATCTATTCTAGGCCACCTTTTCTCTTTAATTTCACTTTGTTTACAAAACCTTGTAGGGGGCTATCATCACTGGCGTCTTGCGTAGTCAGCCCACTGTCAATCTTGAAACCTTCCTCTTGAGCACTCCTACCTTCCTCTTGCACACTCCTAACTGTTTCCTCATGCTTGTTTGATCATTTGTAGGAGGCTTGGGTTTGGGGTGAGTAATCATGATAAAATCTTCATCATCATCATCTGTTTCTTTACCATCTACAACAGCCTCGTGTGCTATTTCATGTTGTGGCATTACATCTACCCTTTCATGATGTCTATCCGGGTCATCAAATTCATCATCACAGAGCTTCTCTTCTTTACTTTGATTGACAGGTGTCTTGTCGGGTTTGCATCCTGCATCATTGATACCTGTGTACTCCATTCACCCATTAATTTTCATCGATACCATTATGATTGCTTGTATGCATAGTGTGACAAGTAGCATTCCATGTATGGTAGGCATCTGTATCCTGTAGACATTCATATTGTCTATGCTAACTATGCTAACTAGTATACAAAGTGTGCTAACCACCATGATCAATATGCTAACTAGCATATGAAATATGCTAACAAGGAAGTGTGAATATAGTGTGTATGCTAACTAGCGGAGAATGTATGCTAATTAGCATATATAAAATATTAATAAGAAAAATTGTGTGTATGTTAATGGTATGCTTATTATTGATGGTGTGCTAATTAGCATACACAGCTGTATGCTAGCATAGATGGTATGCTAACTAGAGGATAAGTTATGCTAATAAACATAGCATCTCTGCTAATTAGCATACCATTTTTACTGGTTAGCATATTGTGCATGCTAACTAAAATACACATTATGATAACTAGCAAAGAGGTATGCTAACTAGCATACAAATTATGTTAGCTAGCTCAAAATGTATGCTAACTAGCATAGAGGTATGCTAACAATCATACACATTATGCTAGCTAGCAAAGAAGGCATGCTAACTAAACTTTGAATGCCTGTTAGCATGCACCAAATTCTAGCTAGCATACAAGGTGTGCTAGTTAGCATACTGAGTATGCTAATTATCATATCTTTTTTACAGTTATCATACTTGCATGCTAGCCATCATACAAAATGTTCTAATTAGCATACCTTGTAAGCTAGTTAGCACACATGGATAAACACAATGTTCTTATTAGCATAAAAAGTATGCTAATTAGCATACATTTTATGCTAATTAGAACATTGTGTATGATGGCTAGCATGCAAGTATGATAACTATAAGAAAAGGTATGCTTATGCATGCTAATTAGCATACCTTTGTCCTAATTAGCATACTTGCATGCTAGACATCATATAGTGTTCTAACTAGCATAAAAATTATGCTAATTAACATATGGAATATGCTAATTAGCATACCCTGTATGTTACTTAGCCCACTGTGTTGGCTAACTAACATATAGGGTATGCTAATTAGCATACCTTGTTTTCTAGTTAGCACATTGTGCACTAATTAGCTTATTTAACATGATGATTAGCATACTTTGTGTCTAACTGGGAAACTCTCTATGCTAGTTAGCATGCATAGTTTGTTAACTAGCATAAAAGGTATGCTTATTAGCATACACAGTATGCTAACTAGCATACAAAAAATGCCAACTAGTATTCACAATATGTTAGCTAGGATAACTATCTATGCTAACTAGCATACACAATATGCTTACCACCATGACAATGTATGCTAGCTATATCTCATAGTATGCTAACTAGAATAACTAGGTTTGAAAACTACCATGCACAATATGCTAGACACCATACCCACTAAGCTAACTAGCATTCCTTCTATGCTAACTAGCATACCTTTTATGCTAACTAGCATAACTAGGTTTGATAGCTACCATACACAATATGCTAGACACCATACCCACTAAGCTAACTAGCATACCTTCTATGCTAACTAGCATACATACAACTAGTGTAGGAATCAAGTCTGGATAACTATTCCTTAACAATATCTTACCAGAACTCTGTGTGATTGGAGGTCCTTGCCCTGTGATGTTGCCACACCATTTAGCTAGTATCCTCTGTTGGCAGATGGAAGCTCTACATTCGGTCCCCAAGGAGCATGCAACAACAAAACAGATTAGGTGAAAAGTATGCTCACATGGATGGCATTTTGACCATTGCACTGATTTCGTGTACTTCTAGTGGCAGACGACAGCCAATACACACGTTTCTTGTTGTCCCATCGCGTACGCGTCCTATACACTCTGTAAAAGTGTCCATAGCTATCTTGCATAGGGCAACGGGGATGAAGGAGCCTTGTATCATCCTACTTATCTGCATGAGCAGCTGCAATTGACTACTCGCAGGCATGCAATTTTGCTTCCTGCACCTCCACATTAATTTACAAACCAATCAAAACAAAGGCATGGTAAGTACATAGTATAGTTGTGCACATATTCAAAACATAAGGTTCAATCACAAAAACCATCGGCACTTACATGAAGACAGGTTATGTCAATATCAACAGCAATGGGGGTGTCCTCACTGTGAGGAAACCCAAACCATCCAGTGTCTCCTTCAGTGTCTCGATCTTTACATTGAGCTCTATTTCTCTCCTTGCATCCACACTATCAGTGAGGCCTAAACACCGCAATTCATTCTAAGCATCATGAAGCTTATGTCTCATAGCAAGTACTACAAGGATGACCATATCATGGCTTGCTTTCAGAACCCTCGTAGCTTCAAGCTCCTGACCCACATTCTTGAGCTGCTATTTAGCATCCTGCAAAATCAATTTTTGAGATGATCATTTGCATTCCTAATGTGCTAAAAATTACAGAGCCCAAAATATTACATGCTTGCTGTCACTTTGTGAGAGCTGTTAATAGAGAGGGGTGTTGCCTTGGCAGCAGAAACAACGTTCAGAGCTACTTGGCCAGTGGAATCGTCCTTTGTTTCCGCGGAGCCCTCCTCTGTTTTTTGACTTGAGGGGTGGGTATTACGCACCCTCCTCTTTTCAACATGGGCATTGTAGTATCCTTTTTCTCGAAGGTCTTGCAAATGCTGGTGGATAGCAAACTCAACCCGATTGAACTGCATGATTGAGCCACTTGCAATTGCCACTGGACTGAATTGTTTTACAAAACCCTTCGTAAAAGCCAAAATAATTTCCATGTTGGTGGGGGCCTTCTGGTACACCCTGTAGTGCAGCTGAAGTACTTGGTCGTAAATGTTGCTACGAATGCTACTGCATTTGAAGCGATATTTGTTGCGATTCTTCGCCTCTCTAAATACACCGAACCACTCCAAATTTGTTATGTGCTCCCACTTCACCAATTTGGGGTCGTCACCGTCCATGGATAGGCCATGGACAACATTAAACTCTTGTGCTATTACACAAAACTTTTCTTGTAGTGGGATGTTCAGCTTGGGAGCTTTCCATTGGCCTGCACACCACACATGATACAAGATTAAAACCTTACAAAACTCCACTAGAATAGGGTTGTCAAGTAATTTCTACACAAGCATTTGCACAGGCTCTCCTTAGATGCAATCATCTAAGCATGCACCTTGAATGCCTAAGGTAATGCACAAGCACTTGATCAATGTGAGAGAATCCACAACTAGATTGTAGCCATGGGCTACTGCAAAAACAAGCATATAAGCTGAATGCATAGTCCTCTGTGTTGATTGCAGCATATGCTTAGAAACACAATTTTCTCATGGGTGAGAGGATTCACTAATAGATTAGTAGTCGGGGCATGCTGGAGAAATGTGTCATGATTTGCTTGATTTACAACTTCCAAATGTGCCCTCCTCATTGGAGAGAGAGAGAGAGAGAGAGAGAGAGAGAGAGAGAGAGAGAGAGAGAGAGAGAGAGAGAGAGAGAGAGTACTTGAGTCCTACTTCCCCTTCCCTGTATGCATGTACTTTGACATTGGGGATCCTTGGGAATTAGAAGCATTCAATCTTTTGCAGGGCGGAGGAGAATCAACAGAACCTTTGCCCCTCCACTTCCTTCTTGGTGGAGTACTATCAGAGGTGGTTGGCTTCAGTGGTGGTGAGCTATCCTCCACTTGGGTTGACTGCTGGCCTTTGACTACAGACCTTTGACTACAGACCTGCTTGAAGCTCGCAATCGCTTTCCTCCCTCTCTCTGACCTGTGGCCCCTATATTGTGCTTCCCTCCATGCTTCATGAATACACCACTACCTCAACGTAGCGGCTGAGCTTACCTGTTAGAGATTTTAAAAATATTACAATTCATTTTTTTGAAGTCGAAGTATTAAACTTTGTATAGTTCATGATGGTGGCCCACATAGTTGAAAAAAACATGACTGTCCTATCCATGTGTTATGCTTACAAGATGTGCTTGTTGGCATATGTTAACTAGCACAAAAAGCATGACACGTTAACATGATTTCACCCTATTGTACAATTCTCCCTTGATGGGAGAAATCATAATACAAATCCTTTTGGAGGGGGGACCGGCTCCATGTAAATCCGGTCCTCAACTATTGTCAATAGCTTAATTTCTCTCTCTTTTGAAGTATTTTTCATGCTATCTAAGTAGGTGCTATACTTTTTGTTGCTCTCTCCACCCAATCACTCTTGTTATTCTCATTAGGAATCTATTGTAATGAAATTCTCACTATGTTCATGCTATTTTTCACTACACACAAGTTACTAGGCCATTAAATGTTACAATTGTTCCATTTGTTTTCCATGTTTTGGCTTGCTTTAAGTCCTGCTTGGTAAGCTTCCAAGGCAACATTAATAGGCTCAAAAATTTTGTCAACCAAAATTGATCCTCTAGATTCCACAATGGTTTCCTTGAATTTCCTTCTAGTTTCTTTCACTTTTTTGGAATAGCTTCTTCGCTTTCTCCTTGGTTTGAGCCCTTTGTTTTTGTTTCCTCATCTCATACCTTTTGTTTTTGCTTCTTTTGGTCTTTTGAGAGGAAATTTTAGCACTTTCCGAATTATCAGAGGAGTTATGTTTCTTTTTCTTAACCTTGATTGGAACAATTGGTTCACTCTCGGATGAGCTACTAGGTATCACTTGGACTACGTTCACTGCTTTTTACCCTTATTCAAAGGATTTTTTGGACAATCTTCAGGGAAGTGTCTTCCCTTTTTGAAACATTGTATGAAATAAGCTTCAACTGGCTTGAGGTTCTTGTCAGGCTCTGGGAATTTGTTTTTCCAATGATCATCTGCACCACAGTTATGACAATTTCCAGTTCTTGGCTTAATCATGGGTCTTACAATAGGAGGTCTAACACCTTGATTAGCTACATAGTACATTGGTGCAAGCTCTAGTCACAGGTTCTTCCATTGGTGGTGGATGTGGATTATACCAATCTCCTTATACCATTACTGTAGATGGACTAGGCTCAGCATAGTGTGTAACAGGCACTATTTCTCGTTCATCTATGACTCCCTCCAAATGCATGTACTTTACAGGCATTGCATTTTGTCCCAGATACGGAGGCTGGTGACCCAACACAGACTGAGGTCTTTCCATACCCATTGGTGGTCTTTGAGTTGGGGCCATATTAGGCTGATATATGTACGTGGCTTGCCCTTGTGATCTCATAAGCACGTATTGAACATTCCCATCATACTTTGGTCGGTAATAGCACTCATTGGTCTAATGGTTGGTCCATTTTCCCTCGATTGCACACCATTTTTGCGGCCTAATTTGTTGTCCCTGTTGAGGAGTCCCTTGCCCTAGTCTCCTCATAGGTGCTTCTTTCATGTTATTCATCATGGCGTTAATCCTTTTGAGCATGTCTTCTATGGCTGAAAGCGGTGTTGCAATAGCCGTCCCCACTTGTGCTGGTTTGGTGGATGTTGTTTTCTCGATTTGTTATCCTTAGGGAGATCTTCTTCGTTGAAAATATCACAATTGTCTCCTAAGTCTATAGTATCTGAGACACTCTCTTCTATGGTCGTATGCTTCTTGCTATACAATATAGCATGAGGTTCTTTGTTTAGCAGTCCCTCTAGAAACAATGATACTAGTCTTTGCTCTGCAGATATCTCTAGCTCTAGGCATCTTGCAATGTATTGCTTCATTTGAGTTGGACAATCTGTAAACAAACTCACCTTGTTTCTGTTTGAAGCTATAGATTTGAGCTACAGTATTGTGTTTGATCCCCATTTTGGAACAAGCAGCTACAAATCCTTGAATCAATATATTTAGGTCCATGATTAACCTTGGTGGAATGTTTTGGAACCATGTCAATGCTTTTTCTTCTAATGTCATTCCAAATCGCTTGACTTGAGTATGGAAATCAAATATGCGTTTTTCTCTTAGCACTTGCTTAAAGCTTGCTAAGTGGTCATATGGATTCCCATATCCACTGTATTTTTTGACACATTTTTGGAAATCAGCTGGTCTAACACATCTATTTGGTTCAACTCCCGGTCTCCTGGTAGTTGGTCCTGTTTCAAGTCTTTCAAATGAGTCTGTTGGAAATAGTGACTCATGTAGCCCTGGACTCGCTTTAGTGTCACCCGGTTTTCTTCGTGAGAGGTGGTTTCTGGTTTCTTAACATTACTCGCAAAAGTTCTCTTGCGGTGTACATCTCTTGGAATAGTTTTTGGTCCTTGGCCCAAATCCAATCCCTTATGGAGTACCCTTGGTATTTGGTTTGTTCCACCTCCTCAAGAGTCATCATAAACAAAGTTATTGTTATAACAATCCCTAAACAAGTAGGTTGGTAGATTTTTCGATCCCTTGTCCTTGATTTTGTAGATATAAATGATCTTCATGGGCAGCTAAATCAGGACAACTAATGCCCATGAAGATCTTGATTTCGCAAAAAGTCAAAGGACTAATCTTCAACCTGGAAATTGAGTGAACATGTATCAATTTGGATCCGATTGAACCCAAAATTGCCCGGTGGCCTTGTATTATGTTGGTCTAACACTATACAAGCTCAAAAGTCAAAACTGGTGTCTCTGTGTAGCAGTAGTAAATAATCGCAATTATTTACTTTTCTCATCTTTTAGCACTTTTTGGCTTGATTTGCCAAGTATACAACTTGTTAAGGTCTCTGGACAAGTTTCACTAAGTTTGAACAAAATTTGTTCAAGTTATCATCTGCTTCGTGTTCGCAGACTGAGTTTCCAAGAATCTGGCTTAAGTCAGACTTTTGTGATCCAAATTTCACCAAAACTAATCTGTGTGGTCTACTTGATATGCTTGTCCATGTGGCATACTCAAATGTGCAAGATTATCAATTTTTGTAGCAGATGTAAATAATTGCGATTATTTACACCGTCTATTTTTTTGCAACTTTTTGCAACAATCTTGGCACAGATCTGTTAAGCAACTCAACTTAAGCTCCATAGCCAAGTTTCATAAAGTTTGGACAATTTTTTGTTTAGATGGTCATCAGTTTTGTATCTGCAGAGACTGACTTTGAAAATTTGGCCACAATTTTCAATCCAATGATCCAAATCTTACCAAATTTGATTTGTGAGCGTATTATAGCATGTTAAAGCTAGTGGTATGCTAACTTGGTCAAAAAAGTTGAAAATGGGGCAGATTTAAATTTTACTTCTGATAAATTTTTGCATCTTTTTGGTCAACTCCGCATATACACATGTTTATCGCATCAATATAAGCCTATGAATCAAGTTTCATTGATTCTTAACAAAATTTTCTCAGTTTACACTCAAGTTCTCAAAAGTCAATACAAAATTTAGTTTTTTACCTAGTTTTTGGTCCGTTTGGTGAAATAAATTCTATGTGCCTTTACAAAATTTTTTTGTACACATGCATAGAGTCTGTGGTATCAACGTTGGTCAGTTTTGAGCTGAAAGTAAATAATTGCGATTATTTACTTTAGACCTAAAATGAACACTTTTTTGAACTTTTCACTGGAGAGTCTTTTTATGAGCTATTTTAAGCCTCTAAGTCAATTCGTTACAAATACTGTGCAAAGCTCAAATTCAATTTTGGACTGAAATTGGGCAAAAATACATCATATGCGTATGATGTCTTTTGGTACTTGCTGAAGTGATTTTGTAAATTTGACTTGACAAGGTTGTTACAAATACTGTGCAAAGCTCAAATATCAATTTTGGACTGAAATTGGGCAAAAAGACATCATATGCGTATAATGTCTTTTTCCTAATTATGGGAATATTTTGATATTTTGCTATCACAGATCCTTTGTACTAGTTGTCTAGAGCTTGTATTTCAAGTTTCATGTCATTTGGATCACATTTGACCCCAAGTCAAAAATCGGGAAATTGCCAAGAAAAGCCTAATCTAGCCCTAACTTGCACAAACAGAGTTCAAATTGAATTCTCTGAGTAGACAAAGTATAAGGGTGCTACTGGGAGTGAGCAAACCAAAAATATCCAAAATCTGTGAAAAAAGACATCATACGCGTATAATGTCTTTTTGAGAAAATCTGATACAAAACTTTCACTTGAGGTAACAGAAGTCTTCCAGCACAGCGGACAAAACAAACCATTTGGCCAAATATCATTCAGTTTGGATCACTTTTGATCACAGAGAATTAGGATAAACAAACTGCTGAGACTGAAAAGTTAGATTCCTCTAGGGGGATTGATGAATTTGAGATCCGGTAGATATCTCCAGAATAACCAACCAAGACAAAGAGAACAAGTGAGTGTTATATCAACCGAGTAGAGTGTAAACCAAAGTGTAGTGCGACTGTTAGAGACGATCCTTGAAGGAAGTATTTTCGATACTTCTTCAGAGAGATCTTACGAGATTTTCACTGAACACTTAGGATACTTAAACATAAACGAAGGAGAAAACATGGCAGCAGGACCATCAAACCCTTCAGCCACAATGAAGCTATTGTTCATAAAGTATCAATATGACAATGAGTAAGGTGCCAAGATCTACAGAGATGGTATGGACCGAAAAATAGCTTCATTGTGCCTGTGAGCTATAACAGAGATAGGTACCTAGATGATGAAGGTATCATGTACTTGGTAGTCATGAATCCTAACATTGTGGACAAGTGGAGATTAATGGGCACGAAAGCCAAAGTAGATGAGGAACCTGCGAAGAAAGCACCCACAATGAGCTTCCCTAATGCGAGATTAAGGAGAGAAAACGAAAGTTTCAGAGTCAACACAGACAACGTCTACGTGGGGTTATACAAGTATAATAACGGAGAGGAAGATCTCTATTATAGATGCGAGGAACCCTCCATCGATGAGTTGACAAAGCGAAAAATACTTTATGTCTTCACCTACACAGAGGGATAAGAAACAAAAATTGTCGCATATGACAAGTATGGAAGATGATACGCAGAAATCGATAAAAAGGAGTTGGAAGGATATACGTACTTTGGTGGACCACTCCACTATTATTATGTCACTCCAAGCCCACTGAGACCAGCACCTACAAGTGTCATGCCAGACCCTATAGCAACAAGTGGAGAGAGGACTCATGTAATTGAATCTTTCAGTCGACCTCATTATTCTATGCCAAACCCAATGGGAACATTACATTCTAGAGAGTCAATGGCTACAAATCAAGGTAGTGCATTTCCATTCCCTACACATACTACGGTAGGTCTCATGTTTGCAGCAACACCATCACATTTTCCTCCTAGTAGTAGATTTGTGGCAAGGGAGCCAACTAGAGCAGCCCATGAAGTCCATGACGCAAGAGAAACTTTTAGTCGGGATATAGGAGCAATGAGATTGGTGGCAGACAATAGACGCATGAGACCATCTCAAGTGGCCAAGTGTATGCCAAAGAAGTATAGTGGCTTAGGAGATCCATATGCACATGTATCACTGTTTAAGCAAGTCTTAAGAGAGCTGAGAAGATAACAAATTTCCACACACAATACGAAGGTTTTGGTCTTACTTTAGAAGGGACGACATTGACATGGTTTCAACCACTAAATGGCGGAGGTTTCCATGACATTTACCATTTGCTGCGAGAGTTTGTCGAGGAATTTTTTAAAAGAGGGATCAAACACAACACGGTATCCCAAATATATGCTTTCAAACAAAAGGACCAAGAAAAGGTGAAGGAAGCTTCGCTTCACTTCAAACAATACATAGAGAGATGTCTAGTACGGGAATGACCGCAAGATGATAGACTATCTGTCCTCTTTATAGAAGGGCTGAGAAATGACACGACTTGCACTTGAAAGCTTGTACAAGTTTTGAGCAAGTGACCAGAGAAGCATTGTACTTAGTGGATAACTATGCGGTTTATGGAGAGGTGAAAACGGGTACAGGTGTCGCATCTAGTAGCTCATCATCCGTAGCTAGCGAGACCACCACTAAGAAGAATGTCCAAACAACAACAGTGCCAAACATGGAACAAATGATAGAGGATGCTATAAGGAGATTAGTACCATACCCTAAACCAATGCCTAAACTAACAAAATGGTGTGCGATTGAACAAAAATGGTTAAATCACTCAATAGAGGAGAGCCATTACAACAAGGGTTATGTGAAGGAGCATCAGTATGCGCCTCCAGCTCAAATAGCACCACCTCAGGTACATCCAGTACCTCAATACCCAACGGGAAATGTACTAGGACCTATGGGGATAGAAAGACCACAGCCGGTATTGGGGCAACAACCACCTTTACCAGGAGCAAGACGAGTGGACATTAGATATGCACCCACCCTAGAGAATCAGGAAGAACAAGCTTTAGTGCCTATTCAAACTTGTTTAGAAGATTCCAGTGCACTCATGGCTCCTACTGTGTATTACCCACCTGAAGAACCAAAACAACCAGAACCTTGGAGCATGATGGGAAATGTTGGACCACCAACAGCCGCACACGCCTCAGATGAAGAGAGGTATAGATTGGATGCAAGAACACTTATGTTCATAGCTCATGGAGGGTTGTCAGGTCAAAGACCAGCTTATCCACAAAGGGCAAATCAAGGGACACAAAGACCTGCATTAGGACCCTGTTATAAGTGTGGAGGTCACCATTTGATGAATGTTTGTCCACACACAGAGATCATTAGAATAAATGCATATTGCACAGAGTGTGGTGTCACTCACTTCATTGAGGATTGTTCAAAGAGTCCCAACAAAGTGCAAAAGACGACATTGAACATGCTAGAGTCGATTCCTACTAGCAGTGGGTCTGAAAATGAAACTCTGATACCAACGCAAGTTGTTACTAGAGCTCAAGCGAAGAAAACCACTAGAAAACCAGAGAATGGAAAGTCAGAGACTGAGTTGGCTAGTCAAGGACGACGAAGCCATAGAAACACATGGAAAGCTAGGAAAGCACGCATGAAACTGAAAAAAGAACAGCAAGACGCTATTCTAGCTGAGGAATTAAAACAAACAAAAGAAAAATTAGAGAAACTTGAGAGTCAAAATGGAACACGGGAAATGGACTCTGAAAAGTCGAAACTGAAGAGCGTCCAAAGAGACAACGAGTGTGAGATCAGGGGGATCAGTGTTGGTTGACAAAGTATATGAACCATTGGATGCACTGATGAGAGCTTACGAAGTGAGATTAAAGAGAAACCAAACACAAGAACAACGGTGGTTGACTTATCGAAACACGGAATTGGAAAAGCAGAGACTCGAAATGTGTAAGAGAATGATCGAGACTGTACAAGCCTTGCTAGAACCACCTAGAGAACCAATGAATTGTGGAGCGGAAAACCCAATTCATCAAGAGACTATCCTCTCACGGGTAGTTGAAAAGCCTAACAGTGCACAAAAGCCTAAAAAAATGCACGGGGATGAACGTATGGTGATGAACACAACAGATCAAGAAATAGAGAGTTTTCATCCTGTGATACAGAGGTCTTACGGAAGAGATGAGGATTACAATGAGTTTTGGAAACAAGTGAGAGAGGAAAACTTTGCAAACGAACTGAGTTGTCAAGCTAATCAGACTAATGGGAAAAAGGACATCAGGAATCCTCCCATAGAGGAATTTGAGGCAGGATCTCAAGTGGACTTAGATCTACATTCTTACTGGGGAGATGGAGGCTCTATTAGAAGAGTAGAGAGTAAACCTCATTCGCTGAATACCTTACCTTCATACTTAGGAGAATACGAAGCAAAATCTGAAATTAGAGCGCTTCCCTCACGAGGAATCTCTTCAGAAAAAGTTATGGACTCGCAAGGATTGATAGAGATTTTGTCAACACCAGTGCCATGCACTATCACCCTAGCTGAGCTTTTGAGACTACGACCAAACATGTGGGAAACTGTAGGAAAATGCTTGGAGAAATTTGGGATAAAATACCCAACTGCAAAACTGCAAGAGGGCATACGAGAGCTGAGTAAGCCACAAAAGAACGCTAAGACTGTACCTTTGAACAAGGTCGGAGAGTATTGCGAAGGCGAAGAGGGGAATACAACCTTACCAGTTGAATTCCAGGGAGTTAACATGATGGAAATACTTGACAGCGGGGCTGGGGTAGCCATTGCTATTAAAGAAATATGGAAAAAATGGGGAAAACCGGTGATAAGAAAAATGAGGTTGAAACTCCAACTAGCGGATGTACATATGGAGAGACCTTTGGGACTATTAGAGAAAGTCGTAGTGACTTCTTGCGGAATTGAGTACTAGCATACTTTTGCTATTGTTGACTTTGGCAAGGAGAATAACTATGATATTATACTTGGAAGACCGTTCATGAGACAATTGAAAATGGTCTAGGATTGGGGTTACCACCACATATACTTGAGACATATGGAAACCACTACTCGTGTGAACCTGAAAGACCATAGCTACAAGGATGTGAACCGAACACCAGTTGAAGAGTTTGATTCTGCTACTTTGGCAGGATCAAATTTTCCAGCTTGGTTAGGCAAACCCAAAGAGTTATGGATGTGTGGAGCTTCGAATTGTGGAAGTCTGAAGCGCGAAGAATGTGTTTTAGAAAGGGCAATTGAAGACGAAACTTATATAGGTGAACCCTTTCCACAGGATGCACTTGAACCATTAGAATGGACACACATTCTAGCAACCCTAGATGTTTGTGCAATTCAAGATGGTCCCACAACGAAGTTCTATGATAAAGATGGATATGATGTGGTTCCGTACTTCCTGATGAGAGCTGTACTCGAAAAGAAGACTGAAAAGATTGATGGAGAGAGAAGAAGAGGGGAGAATTCAACATTGATTGATACGCCAAGTCCAAGACCTTCTTTGATCAGTGTTGATCTTCCAAGGATAGCAAATGAAGTTGACAATGAGTCCACAAACAACTCAAGCGAGAATGAGGAAACCATAAAGGATGTCAGATTCTATGACCTCCCAAATCAGACTGAAAAACTCCAGAAACGCTACAGAGAAAAGATAAAAACAAAAGGGGTTAGAAACAATCCGATGCCTAGGATAAGAGGAAAAAATCAAT
Source organism: Adiantum capillus-veneris (assembly GCF_014529385.1). Lineage (NCBI taxonomy): Eukaryota > Viridiplantae > Streptophyta > Polypodiopsida > Polypodiales > Pteridaceae > Adiantum > Adiantum capillus-veneris. Next base: position 129,425,568 of record NC_140939.1, on the reverse strand, counting down.
TCCTAATGCTAGTAAAGGCGGAAGATTGTGTCAAGGACAATATTTCTGAAAGAATGAGAGGAAAGGTGGAAACAAGCTCACGGAAATACAAACGAAGCTGAAGAAATCGAGTTCAATCCAGTGAAATGAAAACCGAAACAGATAAAGCGGAGAAGAACATGAGAAACAGGGAAAACAAAGAGTCCAAATTAGAACGCCGAAACAAGTACATAGAGCTCAAGAAAACTCTGAAAGAAGTTTGGATGACTGAAATTAAGAGTGGTGAGGACAAAAACGCCAACATCAAGGGAAACATGGATGTTCCCTCTCACTACAGGAAATTTATGATAGAGGATAGGAAGGTGATATTAACCCAGCCTATCAGAGAAAGAAAGGAGAACAAATCCTATGATGGACCAGAGGACGCTAAAAAGGTTGATTTAGCAGCTCCAGGAGAGGAACCGAGACCAGTATACATAGCTATAGATTTGTCTCCGGAAGAAGAAGAGAGAATTTTGAGTCTTCTCAGAGAATACAGAGATGTGTTTGCATGGTCGTACAAGGACTTGAAAGGAGTCGATCCATCAATATGCCAACACACAATTCCTTTGAAACAAGACACTAAGCCTAGCAGAAAGAGACTGTACACATATAATGACACGTTTGCTAAGCGAATCAAAGGAGAAATAGACAAGCTAATGGAAGCTGAATTCATATATGAGATTGAACACACGGACTGGGTATCTCCGGTTGTGGTAGTGCCTAAGAAAAACGGGAAACTCCGAGTGTGTGTCAATTTGAAGAAAGTAAATGCTGCGACAATGAGGGACAATTATCCCTTGCCAATAACTGATCATGTTCTAGAACGTGTATCGAGGAAAAGAGCATATTCAATAGGATGCATCTTGGCTTAGCTAGAAGAAGGAAACATGGATTTTCCAATCTGCTATGCTAGTCGACAACTCAACAATGCTGAAAGGAATTACACAACAATAGAGCGAGAGGGATTAGGAATGATTTATGATGTGAAGAAATTTCGGCATTATCTTCTAGCCAATAAGTATGTGTTTTTCACAGATCATCAAGCCTTGCTCTACCTAGTGAACAAACCATGCAATACGGGATGGATAGTGAGATGGTTCATTATCTTATTAGAATTCGACTTCACTGTAGTAGTAAAGAAAGGAAAGACACATCTTAGAGCGGATCACCTTTCAAGGTTGACGAATGGAGAAGACCCTATAGGTGTAGATGATGACATGCCAAATGCGTACTTATTCAACATAGAAATGATACCAAAGTGGTCTCAGGATGTTGTTAGTCTATTAACCTATGGAGAAGAGTTTGATAGAAAAGAATACAACCAGAAACAAGTTACTATTCTGCAATCCAAAAATCTTCAGCTGATTGCAGGAAGGTTGTATCACTTAGGAACCGATAACATTTTAAGGTTATGCATCAATCCTGAAGAATATAACATATATCTGCGAGAAGCACGTGTACAGGAATGTGCATTTCATTGTTCAAGAAGGAACACATACAGGAATCTATTACAACTGGGAGTCTACTGGCCAGGAATGAAAGAGAGTGTACATGAATATGTCACAGTATGTATTACATGTTCGTCAAAACCGCCAGCTGAGTATTCAACATTGTATCAGATAATGATCGCTCCTAAATGGAGTCACTATATTGTTGAATATCTCACAAATAGAACTTTTTCAGAGGGAACCTCAAAAGCGCGTCAGAGAGATGTACAGACAGAAGCGCAAGATTACGCTTTAATAGGAAATCAACTCTATAAGAGAGGAAAGAACAACCAGCTTAGGATATGTGCGTCAGATTCAAAGTATGTGATAATCCTAGAGCAAGCTCATGGAGGAGTAGGTGGAGGCCATTTCTCAAGTGATAAGACAACAAAAATTGTCTTAGGATGTGATCACTGTCATCGGGACAAAAGTACCACTGAAAAGAGATGATATGCCACTTAGACCAATGATGGGAGCAAGAGCCTTTGCAAAATGGGGGATTGATTATGTTTGACCTATCTCACCTCCTACATACAGGACTCATGCACAATACATCATTATGGCGACGGACTATTTAACAAAGTGGGTTGAGGCAAAAGCAACTCAAAAAGCAGATGCCAGGACCACGGCACAATTTTTGTATGAATACGTCTTTGTACGATATGGATTACCAATATAAATTGAGTGATCTATGCACACACTTCATAAATGAAGTGATAGAGATCCTTCTAGATGAATTCATGGTAATACATAGAAAATCAGCTCCATATCATCCACAAGCCAATGGACAAGCTGAAGCGACAAACAAAACCATATGCACAGTCCTTACAAAGATTGTATCTGAGTCGAGAATTGATTGGGACCAGAAATTGCATTCGACATTATGGGCGTATAAGGTAGCATATAAAACATCCATAGGAACGACCCCATACAACATGGTTTTTGGTTTGAATGCTATTTTACCAATAGAATTTTTAATTCCAACACTGAGAGTAGCTAAGGAACTAGAGTGGACAGGACATGAGCTTTCAGATAGAATAGACGACCTTGAAAAGCTAGATGAGCTTCGCTTAAAAGCCGTGGCTTCAATCTACGCTCAGAAAAGGCAACAAAAAGAGTTCTTTGATAAGCATGTGAGAACTAAAGAGTTTAAGATTGGGGAGTTTGTCCTAGTATACACTCTAAACCAGCATGAAAAAAAACTTAAAAAGCGATGGATGGGACCTCTTGTGATTAAAGATCTATCACCAAGTGGGGCCGTCAAGCTTACTACATTAGACGGAGAAGAATTGCCAAACTGGATTAGTGGATGCAGATTGAAGAAGTATCATTTGCCACTAACCCAAGAGATGCTTCTCAAAATACATCAAGATAAGCTGCGACTTCAGAAAAATAAAAACATTGTTGAGGAAGCACAAGCGGAAGCAAAAGAAAGAATGGAGAAAAGAAGACTACTGCGTTAGAGACAGCGCAATGAAGGAGCCTTACGAATAAAAGCAGTCAATGTTTCTGAAATGGGTGAAGACAAAGTAGAGCCCATCATCGAGGTCAAAGTGGGCACAAACCAGGTTAACGCCAGAGCACTATTAGATTCAGGAGCACAAGCTAACCTGCTTTCAGTCAGTTTGTACAAGCAATTGAAATATGACACTAAGCTACAAACTACCAAACAGGAGTTGAAGAGTTATTGAGAACACTCAATTAAAGCAATCGGATTCATAGTACTGCACGTACAGATAAATCAATATGTGTATCCACATATGTTTTATGTGGTTGAAGACAAAGCTACGCAACATCCGTTGTTGCTAGGACAACCATGGCAAAAGCAGTACAATGCGATGATTAATTGGAGCTCTAATTCAGTTAACATCAAATATGAGGAGGAAAGTCAATCAATTCCGTTCTCCAAAGCAACCGTACAGGTGCAAGCCGAAGAATCCAATGACAAGGGTAAACGACCTCAAGAGGTAAAGAAGGAGCAATGGTAACCAAAAGCCACTTCTACACAATCGGAATGCTCCTCAATGAAGAACTCTTAGAAATGGTTAAAGAAGAAAGAAAATAAAAGCACAGCTCAACCTAAGATAAAGACAGACTCAAAATTGGTATGGAGGCCAAAGAAGGTTGTGCCAGAGAGAACAAAGGTGGAAAACAAAGTCTTCAACACCAGACAACAGAGTGATTTCAGACAATCAAATTTAGTGAAACAGATTTGGATTCCAAAGAAGTTGATGAAAGCACAAAGCCATAGCAAGGAAATTTGGATTCCAAAGATTTGTAAGCAGAAACTCCCTTCAGTACAATCAATAGAGAATCCTAAGTACTCAAGGACAGAGACATCACAACCTAAAGTTAAGCAAATTTGGGTATAAAAAAAATGTGGCAAGCATAGGTAAATCGGAAGCAGATTTGGATTATCAAAAAGGATAACAATGTAAAGAAGAATCTAGATAGTGATTCTACTACAAAAGTGCTATAAACAACCCAAATATTGCCTAAAAACCTGACAATCAAACAAAGAGCGACATTATTGGAAATAGTGCTATTTCATCGCTATACAATTGAATTGACCAGGCATGACCACAACAACTACAATGCTTCACCCTCAGACACTTCATAGTCATCCGGGAGGACTTAGACTAGGAGGGGGGGAGGTATATAGGTATACACCTATACAGGAACTACAAGCAATAAGGACAAAAAGAAAAAGAAAATGATATTACAAGGGCAGTGTCTTACATGATTTCGAATTTTTATGTTTGATTGCAGATATTGATAATATCTATGCCCTTATATACTTTTTTTTGCAATGATAAGAGATCAAATGATGAATTTGAGTCTCTAAGTTTGTAAGTACAACTAAATATGCGTGTTTTTGGAGCCAAAAAGTGAAAAAAAGTGGTAATCCAAGCCGAGAAACCACAAATAAGTGTATATACATATACGCAGGGTTACCAGCTAATTATTGTGTATTTTTGGAAATTTTTGGCTTCAATTTGCTATTTTTCTTTATTTTTTAGGATTTTCTTAATAAACGTAAAAGAAAAAGAAAAAAGCATGTGAAACGAGATAAAAAAAAAGAAAAGAATAGATGGTGATGATCCTAATGACAAGGGCAACCCATGGTAAAAATTGGGTACAATTCAGGAAAAGATGTGGAAAGCCCGCAATGGCAGAATTTTGGCAAAGTGGACAGATTTCTCAGAAATAGGTCAAACGGAGTCGGAATTGAGAAATTTCAAATCCTAAAGTGCATTACGAGATAGGATCACATGTCAAATTTGGTAGCAAGTGAGCCGGGAAGTCCAAAGTTAAGTATTTTTGACCTCACTTACACGCTCATTTGCACTATTACCTACTTGGAGAGAGCCAAGAGCACACAGGAGCATCCAACCTTCTACAACCTTCTATGACTACTACGAGAGCTCAGAGGACTCTAGATATGAGAGGTAGACTCATTTCCATAAGCTTTTGATGCTTACCACTAACTTTTGTCACGAAAACTAACCAAAACAAAGAAACAAGAGCAAACGGGGAAATGGGTAGAATGCTAGGTATAGGTACAACCGCCTAACCAAACCATGCAAGAACCAATAGGTGGCTTACACTAGTGTAGGAGATGAGTTCCTAACTCTCAAAGTATGAGAAAGACCAACTGAAAAAACCCTAGGTCAATAGAGCCTACAAGCGGCAAACAGAAAAAAGTTGTCGAAACGACAAAAAACTTCTCAGGAAGCTTAACAACATCGAGGACAATGCAAGCATGGAGTATCTCTAGGTTTGGACCACCAAAAGTGGGTCAAAACAACCGATTCGGCGGCAGACACACAAAGCGTCATTTTGGCATAACGGCCAAAATTGACGACCGATTGCCATGAAACTTCACAAGCAGCTTCAAATAGCCATCAATGATACATGTGTACAAGAAAAACCCAAGAGAAATCCGTTTCACTTACCAATGGTGAAAAAGACGCTTTCGGGCAACGAAATGGCTAAAGGTGGAAAAGAAGGAACCAAAGTCGAGTCCAACCACATAGACGACTTCCCAACATCTCAAATGAGCTCGGGATGCAACTCTAACACCAAAAGACGACTTCGGAGACTGAAATGCCTACAAAGGGGGCTTTTAACTAAACTGATGATTTTTAAGGTTGAAAACTAGTTAGCAGGGCTTAGGGCACTAGCACAAACCATGCTTTGCACAAAAAACACTTTTTATCAAGAATAGACATCATACGCGTATGATGTCTCACAACATGATTTCCACATCATCTTGAACACATGAATGCATAGCCTCTTTCTATTTGCTAACAACATCAAATGTACAAAGTATCATGAGATTTGGAGTTGAAAAACCACTTGGAAACCAAAAAGACGCAAAGTAGGGCATAAAACCGACTTATGGCCTTAAATTTGCCAAAATAGCTCCAAACTCAATGAAACTTTGTAGGATTGTTGTTCAACACATGCACAAGCTATCTGGAACCAAAAAGTACCATTTTGGCCAAAAAGACATCATACGCGTATGATGTCACTTTGCACATATAGAGCCAAAATTGATCATTTCTCATCACATATCCATTTTATATATCAAGTACATGCCACATATGAAGTTTGGTACCATTTGGCCAAGGGGATCACTCCATTAGCCCAATTAGCGGAAAATCCTCTCTTTAAAGCCTAATCTTGCCAAAATTCATCATACTCAACTTCAAGTCAAGATTTGAATACACACAGTCCTTTACTATCATATGAGGAGCCCACAGAATCAATCTCATGCAAAAATGACACAAGAGACATCATACGCGTATGATGTCTCCAGAGACAATTTTGGTCCAAACTATACCCAAATTTCATAAAATCATTGTCTAAGCCTATATAAAGCCAAATCCAAGCTTACAATGCAAAATGGTTCAATTTTACCCAAAAAGACATCATACGCGTATGATGTCTCCCTACTTGATTTTTGCATAATTTCAGAGTTGCAACCACCACACAGAAGTGATCTACATGCCATTTGAGAGCCAACCACCAAGTTTCATCCAATTTGGATCACAAAATCCAATTCCCTCTCAATATCTTGCCAAGAGCCTAACCAGGACTAAAATGGCCATAACTTGACTAAATGGGATCCAAATTCAAATCCAGGCATATAGAATGGATGTATGCACTATCAGCTACAAGCACAACCAATATCATGCCATTTTGACACAAAAGACATCATACGTGCATGATGTCTCCAGCATGATTTTGCACCCAAATTGCACATTTTTTCCACATGCATTGCATCCTTAGGCCCTGAATAGCTTATGTTTCAATTTTTAAGTCATTTGGATAGTTAAAAGCTTAATTTCGGCTTTCAGTACTGAAAAAGACGCTAACTTCTGAAATTGGAGTTACAGGATCCATGGATTCGGGAAAGTCGTCAGCAAAGAGAAAGAGACAGACACTCGAGGAAGCAATAACAGAATCCGAGCCATTTTCTATTCCCCAGAGACTCTCAAGCCCACAAAGACTTGGGTAGAAGAAGTAGTGCTAGAAGAACAGAGGATAAAGATATACGAGGGTACTTTTAGAGACCCACGAGGACAAACAGTTGGTATCCCAATGATTCCCCAAGAACTGGTGGACTACAGCAGAACAGAGGAGATAAGCAGATACCTGGAAAGGGTAGATCTCCACAGTTTTTTCACTTCCAGACCATCAAGAGTAGACACTCCAAGAGTGTATGATTTGGCAACCACCATATAGAAAGACGGAAAGGCTACACTCACAGCCTTGGATGAGGAAAAGGTTGAAGTGATTATCACTCCTCAGCTCATTGCAGATGCTCTGAAGCTGTACAACAAAGGATGCTCAGTCAGAGAAAGACGGGAAGCCATAGAAGTATATGGGCCAAAGAAGCAAAATGCCACCTATGAAGACATGGCAGATCCGAGAGCGGCAAAGCTTTGCCGTCTCTACAACCAGTTTTTACACATATGTAGCAAAAGGCCACAGAATTATACCACACCATCACATGCTGTTGCCACAACAATCACTTGGGCAATAAAGAGCAACATCCCGAAGGAAGTCAATTATGCTTAGCACATTCATGAGCAAGTAATTGCTTTGCAGAAAGAGAAGCCAAAGTACATTGGAGGAGCCGAAGTGTTGACTAAGATAGCTTATGAGGCTATCGGAGCAAGGGACCAGTGGGCCAAAGGCTCCCTCGCAAAACCAATGGCTAAAAGAGATAGACGAAGATGAAGACCAGCCAGAGCTCACAAAGAGAGTGTCAACAAGGGCAAGGCGGAAACTAGAAATTGTTTCCGAACCAGAAGAAGAAGAAGATGAGCCCCTCAAGAAGAAGACCAAGAAGAAAACTGCTCCAAAGCAAACTAAGAGCCAGAAAGCCGTTACAATGGAGAGGCTGATTGAACAGTTTAGAGCCGAGCGAGCTTTAAAAGGGGATTTTGAGGAAAAGTGGGTACCAAACCCAACAAAAGTCAGAGCCAGCTCAACAAGACCAAATATTGATCAGTACGATCAATATATCAAGGCTTATGAAGAATCAGAAGCTATCTAGGAGCAGCAACTGGTAGAGCCATACACTGAAGAAAAAGTTCAGCACCTTAAAGCTGAATTAAAAAGAGGTGACAAGGGCAAGGGCAATGTATAGGAGCCAAGTCCAAAAGGAAAGGAAAAGATAGTGGAGGAGACCAATACTGAAGTTGAGGTGGATGTGCTAGAAAAGCCCGAAATGCAGCAAGAGGAGAAGACAACGGATCCAGTTCAAGAGAAGAAAGAGAAATATGATGCTCTAATAGACACGGGATATACTCAAGAAGAGGCCCTCAAGGTTGTGTATGGCATTTCCTTCGCACAAGAAGAATAGAGAGGAGGACCAAGAATAGATTCGACAGAGAGCAGAGGGTAGTACCTGAGAAGGAAAAGGATGAGTTGAAGCTAAAGGAGACTGTAGTAGAAAGAGCACTTGAGCTTGAAGATGAGAATGAAAGATATATCCAGAAAGTGCATCAACTATTGCAACAGATCAAAGCCCAATCAAAGACAATGAGGGACAGCAAAGAAGAAGCAGAAAATGAAAGAGATGGACTAATCCTCCAACTTGCTGATGCTTCAAGAGAGGTGGCTAGTGCACAAGAAGCCAAAGAAAGAATTGAAGATGAATTGGAAGCTACAAAGGACGAGATCATTGAGCTACGAGAAAGGATGGAGCTGCAGGAGAGAACAATCCTAAGGCTTAGATCCACACCAAGAGCTAGCATAGCAGGAGTAGAGCTAGAGGGAGCAATAGTCCCCATTCTGGAAGAGCAAATCCGGAGCTTGCAAAGAGAATTGCGGCTAGAGCAAGTGCAAAGATTGCACATTGCGGGGGGCTCATTGGCTGTAGAAGATTACTTACATAAGAGAACCAAGCACTGAGAGCGGAGAATGAGGCCCTCCGAAAGAAGCTCCAAGATCTGCAAGACATGATAAAAGATACAGAGGTTCAGCAAGAAGAAACCGGCGGGGCAGCCATGGAGCTACCAGAGACTGGGGAAGCCACAACTATTGAAGATACAGCCCCAACACAAGAAGAGGCCACAACATCAAGACTTACCGAGGAAGAGGAAAACAGATTGCATGAGCAGATAGAGCAGGCAATAGAGGAGAGTGCAAAGGCGGCCATGGAGTGGGAAAGAAGACTCCTGTTCTCCATCAGACTTCAAGGGTTGGATACTAAGGTGCTGCAAGAACAGTGGATGCAACCTACATTACCCCTTCCTCTATTTAAAGTTTGAAGTGCTGAAAACGAAGAAAAAAATAGAAGAAGAGCAGTATGTCGCGCTATACAAAGGCGACATCAAAAAAGAGGAGGAATCAAAGAAGATAGTAGACTCCCAGCCGAGATGGAGGAAAGGGTGGTTGACAAAGTACCCAACCTACCTAATCTATTTGGTGGAGGCACCAAAGGAAGTTAGAGAAGATGCAACATTCTCTCCAGTGCCACGAGTCAGGAGTTGGCAAGAGTATGGCAAAATCACAGCAAAGAAGTCAAATTGGCTTAATTACCCCAGGATGCCAAGAGCGAAGGTGGGAGAGAGAATAAGTAAGGCCTACATGGTGAAAACCCTAACGGGCACCATTAAGCTCTTTACTGGCTCTCCTGACCTTTCGTGTCAAATGATCAAAAAGATTTGCAAAACATTATTGGCTTGCATTGAAGTGCTCGCGCCGGATAAAGCTACCAGCTCAACATTGTTATCAACGGCCGACACAGTGACAGATATGATGTATGATCTAGCCTTGCAGCCATCTCCAAAAGTATTACACCTCTTTTATCAGAGAATCATGTTTATGCCGAGCTTCCACATGCAGGTCGTTGAGGAGGCATTCTACATTGGTTTCTTTACTCATGAAAGTAAGATATTTGGCCCTACACTGAAAATTGGGAACCTGAGATACGAGTCACATCTTTAGATGATGAAATTGACGGGACTCCACTAAAGATAAAGCAAGGATGTCATGTCAGGGACGACATGAACGCGGAGTGGGGGAGTATTGAGCGGAGGACCATACCTATACATTTTTGTTCACACTCATGTTTTTGTAAAAACTTATTGTAATAAATGTCTTTCTGACATTTCATTTTTTTCATGAAGCCAATTCATTGTAATTAGCGAGACTCAATTGAGTTTCCAGCTTGTATTCCCCAAGTAGTTTCACCTGCTTATGTAATTAGATTAGAGATGTTTTCACACCTCCGAGGCTGAGGTATAAGAGCCAATTTTTGTAAACCTAAGGACACAATTTTGAATCTTTAATCAAGGTGAGTTTTTGAGCGATGTGACTGTGTCTGAGAGAGAGTGAGAGAGAGAGAGAGAGAGAGAGAGTCTATCCTCTTGCTACGTGAGCTACGGAGCTGCCATTGGAGAAGCGACACCGCCATTGTGTTAGCAACGGCGAGAGCTACGCACCAATACCAAGCATGCACGCATTCGGCATCTATGCGAGGTGAGCTCCCACGAGCTTCTATGTGAGTTTTCTCCCTACCTGTGCGTCGGAATTGAGCATGCCATATATCTATAGAACTGCAGCGAGTAGAGCTACACATTAGTACCATCGGAGTCGAGATTCATTCACGTGTATTTTTCGGCCTGTCTTCATACGCGTTTACCACACGGAGTGGTTACAGGTTGAGATTGTATTGTAGATTCATAGGGTATTGTCCTTACCTAGTGTAGAGACCCCCCTTTGAGTTTGAGGCTGATTAGATGACTCTAGATCATGTTTCGGATAGCATTTGTTTGTAGTACGGATTTCAGTTACTTGTGTATTTAAGAACTTAGATTTGATTTCCTTGGTAGTGATTGTCATTAGAAGGTCGAGTAGGTGATTTGACACCCACCTATTTGTTTCCATGCTCCTGCGGGTCAAGCTCCATCCTCGTCTGACATTCTTGTTTTTGTCGGCGGTTGAGTTCTCGCTATCATAGCCACCGCTAGCGGCGTAACTGCCACAACAGAAGTTTTTGAAGAGCTTCACATTCTACATCCTACTACCCACAGTCCAATGGTTTGCTGGAGAAGGCTAATGGTTTCATTGTAGGCATCATTAGAAAGATGGTGAAAAACAAGGCAAAGTTGTGGGATGACTTTTTGGATGGTGCCTTGTGGGCATATTGAACCACATATAGGGAAGCCACGGAGTTCACACCATTTCACTTGGTCTATGATCAAGAGGCTTTAGAGCCAATTGAGCTCAACATTCCAACAATGCAACTTCATGGCAAAGCAACACAAGATAATCAAGAAGCATGGATGGATCAACTTTTTACCTTATCTAAGCTTGAGTGGAAAAGAGAAGCAGCCTACAAGTGCTACAAGAGGAAAGCTACACAAACAAAGGAGAAGCTTGACAAGAAACTCAAGGACAAAGACATCAAGGAAGGAGAGCTTGTGCTAAGATATCACAATCAAATTGACAATTGTTTTGATGCCAAGTTTGAAACTAGATGGCAAGGACCGTACATAGTCAAGAAGTCTTTCAATTCAAGTTACTACCAGCTCATGGACCTGAATGGTAAAGAGCACTCCAAGAAGGTAAATAGGTATCAAATAAAGCCTTATTTGAGTTGCCTTCTACCAAAGGATCTACCAAAGGTCTGTCAAAAGGCAACTATATCATGTAATGTTTTGTTGCATGAAGCATGAGTGTAACTTGAACCAAAATGCTAGGGGGACAAACAATGAAAATCTTGTCAACAAGGACTCAGAAGCATTCTCTTTGGAAAAGATGCTTTATGATGGTACATGAATATACCATCATCTGGGGAGGGGGGGGGGCTAATGATAGCCATTTATTTGCTATCCAAAATTTTCATAATGAGCTACCTATCAAAATCACTCAAACACTGTGGTTATCCTCACCCTTTTACTGTCACACAGGCGTGTGTGAGTTGGGGGGGGGGGGGGGGGGGGAGGGGCTAATGATAGCCGTTTATTGGCTATCCAAAATTTTCATAATGAGCTACCTATCAAAATCACTCAAACATTGTGGTTATCCTCACCCTTTTACTGTCACACAGGCGTGTGTGAGTTAGGGGACTTTCCCCATATCTCCTTAAAAACCCTCAATTAGCTAGTCACTAGGCTAGTTGAGCCAAAAAAATAAATAAAATAAAAAAGAAAACTATATGATGGTCTTTTTGTGTGTAAATATATCATTGAATATAGGGCCTACATGTAGGGTTTTTTATAATTATTTTGGTATTTTATTTAAATATTTATACCTAGGTGTGTGTTCTATTAGGTTATGTATGCCTTTTTTTATCCTCTTGCATGATAAGTATATTTTTGTTGCCAATGTGTACATTCACTAATCTCATAAATATTTGTTTCTATCATACAAATATCCTCCACAATTTTATCCTCACCCTTGTGAAAACAAAAAACGCGGCTCCTACTCCCTTAGTCACTTTTATTAAATAATTTTCATTTACTTGCATACTTTTCCAATTTCACCCAAAATAATACAAAAGAGAGATCATATCATATGATTCCAATATCTTTTTTCATATCCATAATTCTTTCATATTTTTATATTATGTACTCATAACTCAAACACCATGTGCTCATTAAGCTAAAATCCATGAATACTCCATACACTAGTCCCACCATGTATATATTTTTTTATTCACCAATGATCCTCCCCCATGCATGTGTAAAGATAACTTGGGTGCTTTGTATTATGATATGACTCAAAGAGGGGATCACTCTTGGATACATTGTGCAAATTCAATAAAGGAGGGGGACCACTAAAAGACTTTTGCAAGCATAAAAAATAGGTTTTTTGTTGAGATTTTTAACTTATATCTTCACTTAAAATTTTAAGAAGTGACCAACAAAAGAAATGTATCCAATGAGTTGAATAATCACCTCAAATTTTTTCATAACTTTTGCAGCTTTCATCAGTGAGATATGAATTTTATGGTAGACCCTAGTCTGCACACTTTTTCTTACTAGTTACCCTAGTCTTCTCTCACCTCCCTTCACACTTCTACACACACACACACACACACACACACACATTACTCTCTATCCCTCACTCAAACCTGCAAACTTTCATGGTTTCTTTCACCCTCTTCAGTGCTAATCTCCCCTCTCACCTCCATTAGCTCCCAAATGAACTCTACATATATATACATCCTATCTATGTCTCTCTCTATTACCTCTAACTCATAATTTCGTCTTACCTCTTCTCTATGTACATAAAATTCAGCATGTAGGCCATGCTTAACATCTGCAAAATTGGGAAATGCCGTCACTGAATCATCATTTTCACAATTGGTGATCGACATCGGCAACGAAGGTGTAAGGGAAAGAAGAGACGAAGAAGAAGATTGGCAGTCATTCTTGATAGTCTACACAAGGTAAGTCCAAGCTTCTTCAAGGATTCACCATCTCAAGGATTCACACTTTTTACTGATTGCTAATACAAACCATTAACCTTGTTGTAAAAAATACACCCTCTACTATCCACTAAAGTAGGCACTCCCAAGTTATTCACTCAAACCTCTCCTCTTTCAACCTCAATAGTTCTCTCTCCTTGAGTCCACATTCATGTAACTCAAAAGAAAAGAGAGACCCACTCATTTGAAATTTAAAAATAAATAAATCCATGTTACTCTTACTAAAATTGATTAGGTTTAATCCTAATTGGGGCTTCCAAAAACCTATAAATAGAGCCCTTCTCTTCTTTGTAATAATCCATGTTACTCTTGATAAAATTGATTAGGTTTAATCTTAATCCTAATCGGGGATTCCAGAAACCTATAAATAGAGCCCTTCTCTTCTTTGTAAGGAGCCATTGCACACATAACATAGCACTTTCCAACCCTAGTTGTGTGAGGAGATTGTAAGATTTGAGAACTCTCTATCACATTATACTCATATGTGCATATAGATGCTTTGAGGCTATAGAGAGGAATTGAGTGATGTCCCACTCTCCATCACATTTGTAGCTTCCACTTGCTCATAAATAAGATTGATATTTTGGGGTGCAATTCTATACAACAGCTATACCTCTTCTCTCCAAAATCAGCTCAACAATTTGGCTCAATGGATTGTATAAGTGAACTTTTCCTCAAGTTCACTTATAAGATTGTATAAGTGAGCTTGTCCTCAAGATTAGTTGTATCATTTCATGCTTTGTGGTTTTAAGGATCTTGTTGAATTATTTGCCTAGGACTAATTGTAAGAGGGTGATATGGTGAGAGGGCTCCCATAACCCTAAGACAATGGTAAAATGGCAATAAGATCAAGCCTTGTATTGTCTCTCTAGTTTTTCTAAGCTTGGAAGCATCTAATCTTTTATGCCATGATCTAGTTGCTCAAGTTGATTTGTACTCTCTACCTTACTCTCTTCAAAATCCCTACAGTTGTGAAGGACTGTGGTTAGTGTGTTTGTGTGGAAATTTTGCATTCTTCTCTTTGCATGACGCGGAGCTACATACTATTTGCATCCTAGTTCACATCCATAACTAAGTAGTGCCTCTTTCTTTTTTTGGATTTGGCTGTGGGTTTGTTGTTGTCTTGTGTGCTTGTAGTTTCCCCAGTCCCAATTGAGTAGCACGAGAGCCTTTAGGAGTGTTAAGAGGTGGCTTCTCTTGTTGCCTGCACCCTGGACCGTCTCACTACCTACTAATCAAATATCTGCCCCATATGGTCAAAGGAAACATAGATCGTGATCCATGTTTGACCACATCTAAACATGAAATTTAGTTAGTTGTGTGCATGATCTTTTGGATTTGGATCTCAAAAAGTTGAAAAGCCCCAAGTTTTGATCAATTTCCAAGGTTTTAGCATCTTTTGCCCAATTTCTTGATTTGAGTGAGTTTTCAATGTCAATTTCTCACCAAAAGTGTATATTCAATGATGTAGAACCACTCTGGACCCAGTGGTATCAGTTTTTGCTCAGAAAGTCACAGGGAGATATGGATCACAATCCATGTTCTTGCACCGAATTGTATGAATTTTTTCAGATTGACTCTCTGTGGCTTGATTATCCCCTTTTTGCACTTATTTTTTGGGTTAAGATTAGGTTTTGAGTTCTGATCACCAAATTTTCAAAGTTTCAAAGCTTATGGTCTCTCTCACCAAAATATGGTTTTTGCAATTTTCTCCCTAATCTTTCAACCCAAATTTGATGGTGGTAGTTTTTACTTACCCTAGTCCTAAGTACTGAAATGAATCTAGCAGCAAAAATAAACAAAATGGTATAAAATAAAGTTGAATGGTGGTAGTTTTTACTTACCCTACTCCTAAGTACTGAAATGAATCTAGCAGCAAAAATAAACAAAATGGTATAAAATAAAGTTGAAATGGAAACAAGTACAACACTCTAAAAGCATAAAGAAGATGGAAGAATGAAATGATTTTAACTATCTCACTTACAAATCTCTTTAGCTCTTGAGAATAGATTAGCAAGTCCTCGACTTCTAGACTCTACCAATCACTAAACCCCATGTCTAGCTGCTTCAATACTAGGGTGTAAATGGAATGGAAAGAAAAATATTTGAAAAATAATGCTCTAAATACGCACTAGGACACTCACATAGGATCATTCCTCGATGGCGCTAAAGTTAGCAGGTCACAACGATCAACATCTGTAGCATAGCTATTTGGCACTAACATAACATGTCAATACTCACGGAAATGGCTCGTATAGGGCACGGAGACTCTTTGAGGTTGTCAATATCAAGAAAACACACCAACCCAACAAGCAAACCAACATTCAATGATGGAAAAATCTACCTATGTCCTTTCTCATCACTCTAGGTCATCACACCATGTTGGCACTCAAATGAAGTTGAAATGCAATGAAACTTTAGGAGGAGGTCTAAGACACCTTAGGACACTATCCTACAAAGTTTGGTCACAATTTGACAAGGTACCAAAGTCACGATCCATCATGATCAAGGTCTTGAAACCTGCAACAGAACTATGTAGAAAGGTCCTCCTATGAACTAGGAACACTCTCCTATGGTCTAAACATTAAAACATAGTGATTTAAGCACTCAAATTTGAAGATTAGTCTCACTAACGAGTAGTCACAAACCTCAACAAAACTAACAATGCTTACACTTAATTGAAAGAGCATTCAAAGAGGAACCCAATGCAAGCTTCAAAAGAAAAAACAGATTACCCAATCATTAGTTGTGATGATTACAAGTTGAAGCAGCTTGGCCTCTTGAGCGTGCCCACAGTAGAGCACCTTCTTTCTCTAAAAGATAAGCCTCTTTTCACATTAAGGTTATCCTAGGGCTTTCTAAATGACTAGTGGCCGGATCACATGGACCTTTACACATATCATGACAAAATTACAACTCAGGGAATCGACCTTCTATTCTAAAATCCAGATTTACACACAGTGTAGCTACACTGGCTCAAAAAAATAATAGAGTACAAATGTGGTGTTAAGATAAGTGTCCAACTGAGTGGATACCCGTTCAGTTAATCCACCAGCAGATGCCCTCAATAAGATATTGTGGAAGCACACACACTTAGAATATCCATAGTTGAGATGTCTATTTCAAAGAAAAAATACACTGGCTTCATCGTGCAACTCCAAAGAAGGCTATGTTTGAGGTTTGTGGTTTCGCCCAGAGATGAGGATTGTATTGATGTTCCATTGATTCCATTGCATGTATTTTTCCTTGGGTAATGGAAACTCAAAAATGACATTGTTGTTGTAAGTTTTGGAAATCTTTGTAACCTTTTTGAAGAGATCAATGTTGGACTTGATCTTTGCTAAGGTTCTCCTTTGTGACATGCACCTCAAAAGATCCACAAGGATTTTTTTGCCTCACTCTATCTTATTACATATATTGCAAGAGCCACACACATAATTGTCAATCCGTGGGACATATGTGACATGACTAGTGCATGGAGGCAACTAGTGGTTTTAAATCTATTGAAAAACACACTCAATATGTATCTACTCAAATGCAACACGCAATCGTTTGTTGTTTCACATCGGCGAGAAAATCATGATAGTTCACCAAGCTACCATACTCAAAACTACACCAAACTTATAAGATAAGTAAATAGAGTTTAGACTCACATTCTTGGGTCTGAAATCCATTTTTTGACCACTTGAAAAGAAAAAGTTTCTTATTAGAAAGGCAAATTTGACCTAATTGGTTTTGGTCTAGAATGCACCTAAAAGCTTAGCATTGATGCTCCAATATCCCTCCTATAGCTGAAGTATGGTTTTACTGTTTAAATAATGAGTTATGAGTTGATTAACAAGAGGATTACTGACAAAAAATTACAAAACCATCACAAGAGACTTATGTTATTGTGTAGAGCTTTCACTTGTTGATGTGTAGACATAGTACATCCCCGATAACTAGTGTAATAACTTTGCCAAAAGGGACCATAGCAAAAAATTGCAAAAAGTTAATTAAAACACCCAAATTTTTCCAGATAGCCAAAATCACAAAGCAGACACAGAACTTTGGTTTTGAATGACAAAAAGTTGTCCAAATCCAAAAATAAGTGGTGGAGTGGACTATTGGCACTACAAGTAATCATCAAGCCAAATTTGATGAAACCTGGATCACGATCCATGACCCCCATCAAGATTTGAGCAGTATGTAGCTGAGACATAGACAAACAACTTTCCCAAAATAACCATTTGCAAAAAAGTTGAAAAAAGTGGTCAAAAAGAAAAAACCAAAACATTCTTGAAATCGCTACAATATACTATATGATTTACTTTTGGTTAGGCAAAACTGATCCAAATTCAAAAATTTGTGGATGAACAGGCTACAAAGATCATAAGCTATCATCACACCAGAGATCAATTCCAAAAGTGGTAGAACATGGATCGTTATTCATGAACCCCTAAGGATTTTTTGAACAAAATATTTTTCAGCCTATAGCAAAGACCATTGTGAACAAAAGTCCCCAAAGAACCACTATCAAAAAAGTTCAAACAGTGGGTCAAAAGGGCAAAAAAGTGGATGAAACCCTAAAACAGACCTAGGGATTAACTTTTTAACCTAAACAAGTCCAAATTTTACAAAAACCATATAGAAAGGATCAATGGACCAAGAGAAAGTTGTGTGTCAAGTTTCAGTACCTTTGGACACAAGGGTACATGGATCACGATCCATATTCCCCTGTCCACCGAGGCCAAACTTGTACCATAGCTAGAGGACATCACAAGGAGTCTAGTGGTTTTTTCATAACTGAATTTGGATATCAAAAACCAAGTCAAAAGCCCAGAACTGTCAAGCAAAGTGCCAAAATTGACCTAATTTCAATGCAAAGGTCCATTTTCAAAAATAAATCGATACCATAGGACGTACTATTCATGTTGATTTTGATGGTACCAAGAAAAGTCAATCTGGGCTCCAAACATGGATCGCAATCCATGACCCCATAGTGATGGCTTGACTTGAAAATTTCTAGATCAATAGTGCATACATAAGGATACATATCCCCAAGTCCAATTTTGGAAAAAAGAACATCAAATTTGGCTAAAAAAGGAGCAAAATAGCTGACATACTAAAACCGCAGTGTAGACCTAGTGTTGGCAATTTGACCTGTCAAACCAAGTCCAAATCCAAAATGATTTGAGATATAGCTTGTGGATATAGTCAAGAACAAAATCCTAAGAGATCAAGTCCAGAAGTGGTGGAACATGGATCGAGATAGATGTCCCCCAGCCTCAGAATTTGGCAAAAATTAATACAGAGCTTGTGCATAACCTTGTCTACATACTGTCAAAATTTGGGCTAAAAATTTGACAGGGGATCATGGATCGTGATCCATGTACCTCTTCATAGTGCGGGTATCTGACTTGATGATCTTGTAGACATACTTGAGGAAATCTTAAATCTCAAGTTTGAGCTGAAAACATCTTCTAGAGACCAAGATACAAGCCAAAGTTCATGTGTTCTAGTCTTCAAACTGTTTTGAGTGTTGTTTCAAGTGTAATTGACCAAAATTGCTCTAACTTTTGGTAGAAAAATTCAAATTGAGTCAAGTAAATCCAGGAAGAAAGCTTGCGATTTTGGTTTTGAAGTTGAATGTTTTTAGGTTTCCTAATTCCAAACTTTTACAGTACCCAATACTAGTTTCCAAAGACCAAAAGAGCCATAACTTTTTTACTTTTGAGGAGAGAGACCTTACCAGGGGCAAAACGAGATAAGTTACACTAAGCCAAAGAGGACTATCATTGACAAAGAACCCACATTTTTGTCTCAAAAAGAAATCAACAACATATCGGTGAGAATTGGAAGAAAAGCATGGAAAGCTAAACAAGACAAAATGAGAGCAAAGAGGATGAAGGAGAAAAAAATGTTGCAAATAGAACCACACCAAACCAAAGAACTGCTTAGACAAGAACAAGAGAAAAAGAAAAATGCAAAGGAATGTGAAGTTTCAAAGATTGACACAGGTGGTTCGGTCTTGGTCAAGCAAGTGAATGAGCACTTAGATTCAATTTTGAAGGCCTATGAAGCTAAGCTTAAACCCAATCAAACCCAAGAGCATAGATGGCTAATGTATCCTTATCCACCACCGTATGAAAAAGAGAGGTTGCAAATGTACAAAAAGCTCATCTAGGTGGCCCAAGCTCTTATGTAACCACATGTTTTAGATGCTCCAAAAATGGAGGTGCTAATCTGCAAAAGAATCCAAAAAATGGAGAACCAAGGTAATGTGAACAGAGACCAGGAAGAGCCAGAAGTTGAGGCATCTTTAGATACAAGGAAAGTAGCCAATGCCACAAATGGGGTGGGCTCACAAGCAGTGATGTCAATTCCGGAGATAGAAGAACCATGGCCACAATCCTTTTGGGAATCAATTAGAAACCAAAAAGATGGTAGTGCTACTTTACAATCAGCACCTATCCCTGAGATAAACATGGATCATGAATTTTTCCTCCTACGGATATATGATCTCTATATGAGGATGTCGGGTATCTTGCATATGAAGAGAGAAAACCACACCCTCTACAGACTTTGCCATCTTTCATAGGAGAGCTGAAAACAAAATTTGAGGTTAGAGTGATACCTTCTTAGTGGAAAGCCACACCAAAAATGATGGATACCAAGAGCTTGCACGAATTGATATTTTCTTCTATACAATGTACACTTTCTCTCTCAAGGTGTTTGCCCATTTGGACCCATTGATGTCTTTGTTTACATCACCTTGGTCCAAATGGGCAAACACCTTGATGCATCTATGGGTCCAAATGGGCAAACACCTAGAAAATATGGGGTTGAAAATCCCTTCACATGACCAACATGGATGAAACTTCCCCTAAGAAACCACAAGAAAAACTAGTACCAGCAAATACGGTGGGTGATTATTGCAAAAGCGAGGAAGGAAACACCACCTTACTACTCAAGTACAAAGGAGTAAAGAAGGTTACGATATTCTATAGTGGGACAAGAATTACCATTTTAACCAAAGTAATGTGGGAAAAATGGAAAAAGCCTGCTCTTAGGACAACTCAAATGAAACTTCAATTAGCGGATGGATACTTGAAGATACCGATAGGAATGTTAGAACAAATCATTGTATCCTCATGTGGCATTGTGTATGAGCACACCTTTTCCATAATGAGCTTTGATAAGAGCAACAACTTTGATATCATATTGGGAAGACCATTTATGCGTCAGCTCAAAATGGTATAAGACTAGGGCCATGACTATATCTACTTAAGACACAAAGAGGTCACCAGAAAAATCAGTGTCAAAGCATAGTTATAGAGATGTAGAGCAAACCTCGAGGGAAGAATTAAACTCCACAACTAAACAGGAAAAGGAGGTACCTGCTTGGTTGCAAAGCAAAACTCATATTTGGATTTACGGGGTATCAGAATGCGGGAGTCTTAAAAAGGAAGAATTCATCCTAGAGCATTCAGCAGAAGATAAAAGCTTACATTAAGGAACCATTTCCAGAGGAGTTATTTGAACCCTTTGGATGGGATCAAATACTTGCAACTCTTGATTTCTATGTAAATGAGGTGACCAACACCAAATTTTGCGACAAAGATGGCTATGATATAAGACCCTTTCTAATGGTTTTGGTTGTTCAGGAAACCAAAAACCTCTTTGAAGCTACTGAAGCAAAACTGATAAGTGATTGCAAAAGAATTGTGGAAGAAATTTCTATATTGGATCCTCCACATGATGTTGAAGACAAACTTTCAAGTGGCTATGCCATAACTTCCTTATTTATGATAAAGGTGTTGAAGGAAGCTAACAAGGTTTGTGTGTGAAAGCAAAAAAGGTGAGACAAATAGCTATGTCATGGAGTATGGTGCCAAAGTTCAAACGAACAAAGTAGAGAAACCACAAGAATATGTCATCATTGACATACTTGAAGAATCAACAAAAGTTGTTTTATAGAAGCCGACTCAAGAAAAAGTGCAAATGAAAGCAGATGGAGGAGATAAGTCTCCAGGTTCACTAACAAATATTCAGCAAACACAAGATCAATAGATGAACAAGTGTTGTGGGAGAGAATCACAACACCTATAAATTATATGCAGCACAACCTAGATCAACATAATGTCAATCAAGGACATTGATGACACCATAGGCGCACGAAGGCAATCTCTTTAGATTGTCAAGTTGAGACCATCCCACGCATACAACACTCTGGAAGGCTAACTAAACCACAATCTAGAATCTCGCTACTCTCAACTACACCACCCAACCCACATATGCACAAACGGAAGGAAACTCATTAAACATACCAGAATTGTACAAAACTGAACGAACGTCATCCCCTCACTAGGATACACATCTCCTAAAGCCTCTACACTCACAATACTAGCTTTAAACCCATCTGCACAAAATGCGTACGAAGGCAAAGTCGGATTTTAGAAGTGCCCAAAACTGAATTCTATGAGTACCTATGTGTAGCTTATGTCACCAAGATTCTAATGACTACTTGCACGCAGAAACAAACATTATTTGATATACTTACAGATGCAAATAGCTTGTAGATGCACGAGTGCTTTTACTCCATTCCGCAAGGAATGCTTGGCGTTGTCGCATATCTCTTGCCTAGCCTAGCACAATGGTGTTGTTGGATCTCCAATGTGATGAACGAGCGGAGAGTTGCGTCAGGAAGAAACTCACGCTCTCTCTCTTTCTCTCTCTCACACAGTTGACGGCAACTTAAAACTTGATTATGATAAAAGTTCTTCTAATTACAAAATGACCTAGGTACCTTATATACTAAGGCTACCATAGGGTAAACCTAAAATAGAGTTCAAGGGGTAAAATGGCTTTGTATGTACAATCTGGAAGTGTCATTGTACCCCGGCTCTACAACTAGACTAACTAATCATTACAAATGATGTTTTTAACCATAGTCTGTAGCATTTCATAACTCTTAGAAAATAAGGCGTTGGTACAAAAATTGGCTGTTGATCCACGGGTCAACACTCCCCCCTCCGAATTCATGTCGTCCTTGACATGACCTGGTTGTCAATGCTGGTGTGGTATTTGTTGTCGCTTTGTTGATGTAAAGAAAGTATATGATGTAGCCTTTGCATGAGCTATCCTGTTTGTCCAATCCAATGTGTATCATCTTCACATGATTCAAGAAAATCATAATTGATGACAACTATCTACCAATTTTGTGTGTCTTCCTCATTTTCAAAAACAACTTCTACAATCTATAGAATTGCATGATTGGCTTTCATATCTTGTGAGCCAATGAAAAATTTGTAAGGATTCTATAGAAATTGTCTGGCTAAACCAAGTTCAACTTCTTTAGGCCAAGTTGCACTCCAATGCAAAGTCTATTTGTCAGGCCAAATCTGGGAGATAATTTTTATGACATGAGGTTCAAAACCCATGTCTAGCATTTGATCTGCCTCATCAAGGACAAGATATGTAACCCTGCAAAGGTTGGTTTTTCTACCATTTGTGTTTGTTCTTCTTTGTTGGTGACTCCTTTGTTCCTGTACCAAGGTAAACGAAGCCTCATTTGCCATTTTTAGCTTTTGTGTGCTGTGTAAATAATTATACTCCTCCTACTTGATACATGACTTAAATTAAATCCTGACAAACCCCAATTAATCCCCCAAGTTAGTAACTTGCATCAAAAGGGACTTATTCTACATCATTCGCGATAGTGATGAGCTATCATTGTCCATTTGTCTCCAAAATTCATATACATGATGTACAAGGTACATAAGTGGCTATCATGGCTACAAATCTGAAAAAAATGCATCCTTGGCAAGGGATTATACTATTTTTTTAAAAATAAACATCCTTAGCTTGTATTCTCTATTTGTAGCCTCCTTAGAAAGTTTGGCTTGATTTTGACTTGTATTTGGCTCTTTTCTAGGTGTCAATCTTGGGAATGACTGACATGTATCTGTGGCACCTTCTGGCTGCCAATTACAGGTATCCCTTGTTTCTCCTACAGACATCTATCAAAAGAGATGACTGAACTGTCATTTTTGCCCCTTCTGTTCTTGTCAGTATTGTTAGTCCCTTTTGTTTTTTAGGCTTCATTAAGTCACATACAATATAGAACATTTATAGTATAAAGATCTACTTCCTGTATACTACCTTATAGTTGCATGAAAATTTGATGGAAACTTTACATCTGATGGGTGCTTCCGTCTAGTCCCATCACCAAATTCCTTTGTCCTTGTAGGCCAACCCAGAGTTGGATGACCATTCTCAGTCATTGTTGGCTTCATGTTTTTGTTGAAGGCTGATCATCATTCTTTTCTTACCTCTGACATAACCCATTGTGCGTATGGATTTTGAGGCATACCTTGTGAAGTGTCATCATTTTCTTGGACCTTGTTTGTTTTGTACGACGTGATATCTCTTTGGTCTTTTCTTCATTTGAATTTGTTACCGTATACATGTGGTAGTGATTTGTGTGAACACACTAGGACCGCCGGGGCATTTTTTCCCTCTTTAGGAGGTTTTTTCCCCCGAGCATTATACATATGCCCATCACTCTAGGGCTATCTAGCACACTAAGTAACACACTCTGTATTGTGTGCCTTGAGATTCCATCGTCTTCTCCAAGATGTGTGGGTCTCTCTGCAACCCTAATTCCAGCAATTGGTATCAGAGCAGGTTACGTCCTCCCAGGCTTAGTCGCCAGCTACTCCAGCACACGTCTGCTCAGATTTTTGATTCGGGCTCATTTCGGCCTTCGTTTCCACTACAGGCTACTGTACTGCACATGCTATTTTGTCATTTTGTGCAGAATTTCTGTCACTTCTGCTTTTTGCATAACAGGTGCCTTATAGTCTTCTACAGTTTGTGCTATATAGCACGTGTTGTTCCCGCTCCATTTCTCCTATTTTCGAGAAGTTTTCACATCAGGTGTAGCATTTACCAGGGCTGACAACAACAACACAGATGTGTTCAAGATGTTTGTTGCTGAGGACAGGTTGGATGGGGACAATTACCCTATGTGGGCTTACATGGTGCAACATGTTTTTGTGTCAAAGGGCGTTTGGAATATTGTGCAGGGCATTGATGTACGTCCTAGTTCTCAGGATGTAGGCGATGTTGAGGATGTTGCAGGTCTTGCTGCAAGGATTGCTGCTGTTAGAGCTGTTTTGCCTACGACAGAACAAGGTAGTTGGGATGTTAAGGATGCACAGGCTCATGCATTGATTGTGTTGTCTGTGAAGCGCACCATTGTTCCTCATATCCATTCAGAAAAAACTGCAACATGCTTGGGATATATTGGTTGGTCTTTATGCAAGTTGCAATGAGGCTAAAATTGCTTTGCTGCGTAAAGAGCTGGAGTCGAAGATTATGCATGAGGAAGATGATATGGACACTTTCCTTGCTAGTGTAAAAGGATATCAATGAGTAACTTATTTTTGCAGGTGAAGTTATTTCAGACGGTTCCCTTGTGCGGACTGTTCTTGATGCCTTACCAGATTCTTACCAGACTTTTGCTAGTACTTGAAGACTTATGAGCCAAGGGAATTCAGAAGTTGTCAAGTTTGATGCATTATGCACATTGCTATTGCAAGAGTCACTTTTCAAAAAAAACAGGACTAGACAGCGTGCAGTTGAACTGGCTTTTATTGCTTCTCAAAGAAAGGGTGGTAACAGCAATGCAGCCACTTCTTATGGTTTTGCTGCGAGTGGCAAAACTTCTGTTCCCAATGCTTCTGCTGGCAGCACTTCGTCTGAAAATTCTGGTGATAAGGGAAAAAAGAAGATGCGTTGCCATTATTGTAAATCTAATGATCACTTGATCAAGTCGTGTCCTAAGTTGAAGGCCAAAGAGGCTAAGAAGAAAGAGGGTGGTTCCATTGCAAATGTTGGTTCCACTACAAATGCAACCATTGTTGAGTCTTCTGTGAAAGGAGACAGTAATGCTGATGTTGATGTAGAATGGGCTTTTGGCGCAGAGTGCACTTACAATCCTGCTGTCCATGATGCATGCTTGTCAGTTGCTATAGATTCACATGTGTGGTATTTTGACAGTGGTGCTACAAAGCACATTACCTCACATCGTGAATTGTTTACCTCTCTCGAGTCTATCCCTCATGGGAACTCAGTCACTTGTGCCAACAATGCCTCTTATCCGGTTCTAGGAGTTGGAAAGATTGTGCTTACTGATGCAAATGGCAGTTCCTTCACACTTGTTGATGCACTTTATGTACCTGGGATCAAGAAGAATCTCTTGTCTGTATCCGCACTTGCTAGACTTGGACTTGTAGTCAAACTTGTGGATGACAGATGTACAGATCATGATCTTAGTTTTGGTGATGAAATTGTTGCATCTGGCCTTTTGTGCCATGGGCTGTATAAGCTCACTTTGTATGACAAGTGTAGACAAAATTTTGCAAATGCTGTTGCAGATTCAAGGGCTCTTTCAGATGCAAAACTTTGATGCACGTTTTGGTCATCTGAATTTTCCAGTTTGCTGCATTTGCAAAAATCTAATATGGTTGCTTCTTTGCCGCCTCTTGAAGCACCTGTCACTACATGTTTGTGAAGGCTGTATTTTGGGTAAGATGTAGCGTTCTAAGTTTCCAAAGGATGGTTCAATTCGGGCCACATGCAGGTTGCAGCTTGTGCAGAGTGATGTTTGTGGGCCCATGCAAACTCCATCCATGGGCAATTACCTATACTTCGTGACTTTCATTGATGATTACTCCAGGAATGCATGGGTATTTCCGCTTAAAAAGAAGTCCGAAGTTTTTACGTGCTTCAAACAATTTCTGGCTATGGCTGAAAATGTCTCAAAATGTACTATGGGCACCCTCCGTTCCGATCGAGGGGGGGAGTATATGTATCATGAATTCAATGCATTTCTGGCTACTTGTGGGATAAAACACCAATGTACAATGCCTTATACACCTCAACAAAATGGTGTTGCTGAGAGGAAAAATAGGTCACTTACGGAAATGGCACGATATATGTATGGTCAAAATTCAAGCTTTGCCGCATTCTTTTTGGCTTGAGGCCATCATGTGTGCCACTTATGTACTTAACAGGTGTCCTACGAAAGCTTTGCAGTCTATTACTCCATATGAATCATGGCATGATAGAAAGCCTTCTATTGAGCACATGCGTGTTTTTGGTTGTTTGGCATATGCTTTGGTGCCACAAGTGCAGCGCAGAAAATTGGATGATAAGGCTGTCAAATGTATTTTTGTTGGTTATAGTGCTGAAAGCAAAGGTTACAGGTTATATCATCCACAAACAAAGTGTATTCTGGTTTCACGAGATGTAGTGTTTGTGGAAGATTTTGTTTAGCCCTTACTGTCATGTACTGGAGACAGTAATGTAAGTGAACGTCGCCTTTCAAGTCTTCTAAATAACGTTCAGTTAAACCAATGGTCCCCTAACTAGTCTAGACGTGCACTAATTTGCCATATATTTGGGGCTTCAAAGCCATTTTAGCAATTTTTTGATTATGCGTTTGTATTTCACTTACTTTGCTATGCTTTGTAGTTCAAATATATATGCCCTCCCAGTTTCGTAGTCCAACTCTTTAATATGCACTATTTCTCATGTATGCATCTCTAGATATGCTATTTATGGTTAAAATTTGAGTTCTAATATACATTTTTAATGGATTTTTAAACGAGGATTTATCAACACGCAATCATTTAGAAATTTACTTGACCGCTAGAGTTCAAAACTACACTTGAGAACTCACACATTCTAGACTCCTAAAACAAAGCAATCACTTATTGGATTTCAGATTAATGAAATTGTATGTAGAATCACTGAATAGATTTTCAATCAAAAACACCAGAATAATCTCGTAGAGTGTAAATTTCCATTGAAATTGCCAAAAATTGTCAATGATCTAATTTCCTTTCCCAAATGCCATCATTCATGCATCAATATGCAACATTTCATTTCCAAATATGCTGATACATCTTCAAATGATCAAATTTATTCTCAATTATGGAACTAATGTATGAAAATAATATTGTTTTTAAGTTTTTAATGCTTCTATCTAATATGTTTTTAAGATTTTAACTTTTTTTTAATGTTTGTAAGTATTAAAAAAACTAATTTGCTGCAGAGAGGCTCTCTCTCCTATACTATATCCATGCAACAGCCCTCTTTCTCTCTATTCTTCTTTCACTACAAACAATAATGAATCCTTCTCTCTCTTACTTTCAAATGACGCTACAACAGAACGATTCTCTCTTTCTCTCTCCTACTCCCATACACATACACAAACAAAACTGAAACAGAAAACTCTCTCTCTATTTCTTGCATACACATTCAGAGAAGGAATACATTGTCTATCTTACTACACACACAGATACACTCACATGCGGCCCACTCTCTCTCTCTCTCTCTCTCTCTCTCTCTCTCTCTCTCTAATTAGCATTACAGATAATTCATTCTCTCTCACACACACAGAGAAAGGGATTGGCACTCTCTGAATATGGCATGCATGCACTCACTCGGTGCTTCCCATGCTCCCTCACTCGCACTCGGCTCTGGCCCACAAAACCTCTCCTTAGCGCCAATCCCTTTCTCTCTCCCTCTCGGGCTCGCAACCTCCCCAAGCAGCGCCTCCTTCAGGCGGCTCTCCATGCATTCTCCCGCTCTCTCGTTATGGGAGTACACACACCCCCACACACAAAGGGTAGTCCCCTTGGCTCTCAAATGAACTCGACCCCCTCTCTCACAACCCCTACAGTCCCTTCTACAGCACCCGGCTTCCTCTCTGGCTCGCCTCTCACAGCCTCACCTTCGTCTCCCCAATGAGTACACACACACATAGGGTCGCCCACTTGGGCTCCCTTCTCCTCCTCACTCGCGTTCCCTTGGCGGCTCTGGCCTGCCCTCTTCTCGCAACTTCTGCTCACACCACTAACGACGGGCTCTCTCTCTCTCTCATCCTATGCTCTGTACACCCAATGCAACCTTTCTCGGCCCCTCATGGGCTCGCCTCTCACAACGCCCTCTCCAAGCTGAGCTCTCTGCAACGAACCCACTCGCGGCCCACACTTCCCAACTGCTTTCAATTTCTGATTAGAAAATTAGCCATGCAAACAAAACTTTTTTTCTGATTTATTATCATAACCTCCGTTCACATGCTCCTACTTGGAAATGGTCTCATAACTATGAAAACACCCAAGACTTCAAAGATCTAAGCCGGCAAGCCTTGAACTTAAAATTTATTGCTATCCCTTGGTAATCCTCCTCTTTTGACTTCGTAAATGAAATCCCAAAAGACCTCAAAGATCTATGCGACAACAGCTATTCATTCTTTATCCTTGATACTATAGATAACAAACCTCTCTCTCTTTATGTCCTACTTGGACTCGACATAGGGTAACCCTTTTTCATTTACTTACTCTCCTGTCTACCAAGGCAATCATCAAAAGAATAATTTTCGTGTCGTAAAGACACTTGAGCTCACAACCCAACTGCGGTCACTAACATCTCTGAATTTTTTTTGAGTTTCTTTCGGACCAAGCTCAAAGTCTAGCTAGTATCTGATCATTTAGTCGGCTAAACTTAGGCTAGGGACTCATTTAGAATTGATAATTTCCTATTCAGCACAAACTGAGATACCTAATGGTCATAGCTTGAATTTAGAGTCGTTAAGATAGCTATCAACAAGTTCCCTAAGACTGACTCCAGTCATCAAATGATTGACTACGTTAGGTAAAAACTTATTAGCAACAAGCAGTCATAAAAACTAACAAACATTAGCACTAATGCATCCATTATGGAAATCATGAACATGCTAATGCACCTAACATGTCCATGCAGACCCCAAAGTACCCCAGTTTTGGTACAAATGTAAAAATATTCTGTGTATACAGTAAGCTCACACGACATTTATGACACTTTGTTGCCTCTTTTTAGTGGTGGAAATATGAATGTAAGTTCCAATGAGGCAAATGTACAGCCTATGGGGTTTCTGAAAATGTTACAGATCAGCCTATTATTGATGCAGAGGTATGCCAAAATGGCTGGTACACACTTTGCGTGACAGTAAATTGGATGCACCTTTGTCTAGTCGTACTCGTTTAGGCTCTCGCCATGCATCTTATGCATCAGATTGTTATGCTTTGGCTGTGTCTAGCTTACATGATGTTGAAGAGCCTCTGTCTTTTGATGAAGCACATAATTTAGAACATTGGATGGCTGCCATGCAATCAGAATATGATGCACTTATAGAAAATGACACATGGACTCTATGTGATTTGCCTCCTAGCAAAAAGGCCATTGGTACAAAGTGGGTTTACAAGTTGAAACACAAGCCGGATGGTGATATCGTATTTCACCTACCCATATCAATAGTTAGAAACCTAGGTTCAGTGTAATTCCACCTACAAATATTGAGATTTATCTTCAAAATTCAAAGTAGAAGGTGAATAAACCTACAAACTTTAGAGAAATTTAGTGTAAAAACCTTGTCTTAAATTTTCCTTGTATATATGAGCACAGTTCAAAGTTCCTAGATTGCTCGGCTTCCTAGTCTGTTGAGTTGTCCGTCATGCCTCAACCCGGATTACTTAACCAACGTGTGATGCCCCTATTCTGAATACACTTCTTAGAGCCATGGTGTATGATTCTCATTGCACTCCTTTGAAATGCTTTTCCTAATGCGGCTTAGCCCTCCATTTTTCTTTGTACTCTATCTATTGTTTGGGAGTTGTACGCCCATCAATGCCTCATAGCAATTTAAATGGATGGTAGTCTAGCATTGCATCTATCGTCTTGCATAATGATGTGGCTCAGGCCTCGGTCCTTGGCACCCCATAAGGTAACCCCCTCCAAGGGGTAATTGGGAGGTTGGTTGTGCTACAACAAACAACATTGTGCCACGTTGAGACAACTGTGTTGGCTAGAAAAGGTAGATCGCAGGGTCCCTAATCATTGACAAATTTGGTTTTGAAGGAGTTGGGCAAGGAAACTCACAATAAATGAGGCAAGAAGGTCCTCAAGTTTAACCATCGTCATTTTCAACAGCTATATAGTATAAGCAAGACCCTTCAAAAAATCTCTTTGAAAAAGATGCGGAATCTTTCACGTACAGGCAGAGACATGTGCTAGAAAAAAACTTTGTTTTGAAAACTTGGCAAACCTACGTAAGAGAATTTTAGTGGTAAATTGACTAATTTGAAGGTTTTTACACCAAACGATGCTAAATTTCTCTAAATTTTGTAGGTTTTCTCACTTTCAAATTTAAAATCTAGAGGTAAATCTCAAAATTTGCAAGTGTGATTACATTAAACCTAGGTTTTTTTTTCAACCTTTCCCCCTTTCTTTGTCTCTCCTCGCTCTCTCGATCACTTTAAATAAAAAGTCTATGAAAAAGCCCACGCCGGCGTGGACTTTTTTTAAGAGAGATGGAGAGAGATGGAGGAGAGAGAGGGAGAGGAGGAGGGAATTGTATATGGGTGAGGGAACGTTGGAAGGGAAGAGGCTGAGGAGGTAGAGATTTTGCATGTTGTAGGATCAACATGCACAATCTGATGTGAGTCACACGACCTTGTACTCTATCACAAGTAGAGCTTCTGCATGTTGACGCAGCCCGACCTAATCTCTTTACACCAATGTTTTTGGTGTTGCGGCTTGAGTAGGTTTTTTCCAACCCAATTAAGCATCTAGTGAGAATAATCATGGTGGTTGTTGGACTAAGCAAGGTAGGGGAGGGAGAGCACGTGCTCCTACGAGGCAAGATTTTAGAACTTCTATTGGGGATGGGTAGAGGCAGCAAAAGGAGACCTCCAAAGAGGTGCAATTGCTAATTGCACTTCTCTCTCTCCTCGTCAGCTAGATCTTTAAGGTCTCTTGGGATAGTTTTTTATGACATAAAATTCTCTTCTTGTTCTTCTTTTTCCCTTTGGAAACAAAAAAGACATAGTAATAGTTTTGGCAACAATAACCAATAGTCAAAGAAAGAGATGGGGGAAAATTGCAAAATGCAAACACTTTTAGGCTTGCAATAGTCATGATTTCAGGAGTAAAGCAAAAATTATATGTCATTATAGAAGCTCAAAGCTCCAAGGTTTCTATTTAAGTACTATCGAGTCATAGCTCTTAGCTAAATCTTGTTATGCCACTCACTTCTTGGACTTCATGGTGGCCTCAGGGTTGCTGCAGGGATGGCTGGTGCTGCTTCAATACTCAATCCCTGTGCCGCTCTTTCCTCCTCGCACTTTTTTGCTCCGTGATAGCTTTTCCCTTAGCTCTACGGGCTTCAAACTGATCAGACAATGTCTTCTCTCACAAGCCTTCTGAGCTTTAGACTTTTGAATATTCTCCATGAGCACGCACTTATTTTTGAACATGTTACCATATCTTGACTGAAGGCCTATCCTTTTAGCCTCCAAAGCACGCTTTGCTCTTGCCTGTGAGTGTATCTTGGTCAGTTTCTTAATCACAAAGCCTTGAATTGGCCATAGAGATTTTGCCTTGAATTGGCCATAGAGATTTCATTGACCTCATTGGGATCAAGCCAGACCTTTTTCTTCCCACACTTCAGCATGCTAGCCACCCGCGAGGTGCTTCTGTAGCTTGAGGGACACCAAGGTCGCCCACTCTTACAAAATCCTAATGAGACAAAGGGTCTTCTTCTTCTTCTTCTTCTCCCTCCCTCCCTCCCTCCCTCCCTCTCTCTCTCTCTCTCTCTCTCTCTCTCTCTCTCTCTCTCTCTCTCTCAAAAAGAAACTCTTTGAAAGAGACTCTCCAGTGTGTGCTCTTTGTAACATTTAATGGCCTAAAAACTTGTGTGTAGCGGAAATTAGCATGAACATAGTGGGCATTTCATTAGAATAGATTCCTAATGAGAATTACAAGAGTGCTTGGGTGGAGAGAGGGCAACAAAAAGCAAAACACCTAGTTAGATAGCATGAACAATACTTTCAAATGAGAGAGAAATTAAGCTATTGACAACAGTTGAGGACCGGATTTGCATGGAGCCGGTCCCCCCTCCAAAAGGCTTTGTATTATGGTTTCTCCCATCAAGAGAGACATTGTACAATACAATTCTTTGTGTTCCTTCAAGACTAGCTAGTGCAATGAAGATGAAAGCTTCATGCACTAAGCGGAGCTAGCAGGGTATGAGATAGATTGAGAGGAATAAGGAGTATCTTACGAGAAAGATGTACATATCCTCACATAATCACTCATATTAGCATAGCTTAGCTTAGTAATTAGCATGGTAGAGGAGATGAGCATGCATTGAAGCTTGGCTCTTGGTTGGATTTGCATCCACATGCCAAGAGTGTGTCGATGTAGGCTTCTATCTCACAAGCTTGGAGTAGGTGATGAGCTCTTCATTAAAGCTTGGGAAGAGATAATCTTCTTTTCTTCACACATCACTACAAGAGGTTGTGTGCTCTTGTGACGCTGTTAGCGACGGAAATACACTGGGTTTTTATAACCCCCGCCGTCGCTAAAACCGTCGCTACGAGAGCGTCGCTATAGGCGTCGCTATATGCGTCGCTATGAGCGTCGCTATATAGCGACGCCTATAGCGACGCTCTCACAGAAGACTATAGCGACGCATATAGCGACGCTACAGAGCTATAAATAGCGACGCTTATAGCGACGCCCGAGAGAATATTTTTTTGGTGGCAGAGCATTGAATGCCCTGCCACCCATCAACCATATTGTACTTGATTCACTTTTTAAAAAAAGTGCAAAGGTAGATAATAGACCCAAAATAGTCACCCACAAGACTCATTGTTTGCAAAATTGACAATTGTACACATCATAGGCAAACTGAATTGATTGACAAATGTAATAATGACAATTGTACAACATCATAGGCATAAAGAATTGATTGGCAAAAGGAACTGCGGTGACAAATGTAATAATATACATGGTTCAAAAAGACGTATAAAATCCGTCTCATGATACATAAGCTATGAGAAACCCTAAACTAATGCTATCTAGGTACGGCTAAACTGACGTCGTCTAATCAGACGTCTCATCACGTCCAAGCGGCGTATCTGTCGGATTCTGCAAAAAAAGACAATAAGACAGTTTTCAGTAAATATAAACATATAACGACATTTATAAAACAATACAAAAAATAAAAAAGAGTAAACCCTAATACTAACCATGCCGCCGCGAGAACTGAGAATGTCCATCAGGGCGGTTAAGCCCTTCCTGCCTGCGTACTCGCGCTCGTACGGTGTGGGATCACGTCCTGTCATCGACCACTGTCAAAACATACAAAGATTTCATTATGTTAGAACTAAAAAACTCATAAACCCTAAACTATCGAACATGCATAAAGAGCAATGTGAAAAGACTTACAAAATCGGCCTCAAATGATGCCCATCCACCGCTCTCCAAGTGGTGCGAGCTCCCTGTCTCTACTCGTGCTCTGGCTGCATCCTTTTGTTGCTTCCACTTGTCGGGATTCTCGCACGCTGCTTTCTTCGCATTCTTCCAATCTTCTTTGGCCAGCCAATCTGGCCTATTCCACCCATTCTTGATTGCTTTTTGCACTTCGGAACGCTTGTGTTTGCAGTATTCGCGCATTCGAATCTTCATCAGGTCTTCATTGAAGCGCTGAACCCGTGTTGGAACGGGAAACTCATCATGAAGTATGCTGATGACTCTGTTTTTTAAATCACTTGGTACTTCACTCCATTTGTTTAGTATATAGTGTCTAAACAGCTGAGAGCAAAGACCACGCATGCGCGAGATCACCTTCTTGCCGTCATCATCCATGATGATGCCGCCGCTGATGTCGACGGAGTAAGGCAATCGCTCTGGCCGGTGACGCGTGAACCTGGGTGTCCCGGCAGGGGTCTCTAGCGGCGTGTCGATGGGGGTATGGACGTCAGGTGTCTCCACCGACGTCTGGGCCCCGAAGCGAGGAGTGTCGAGTGGGGTGGCTCCTGGCGGAGTAGGTAGAGGTGTGTAGCTTCTAGGAACAGTCAGCCGTGCAAAACCTGGCGTAGATGGCGATGTTGTGGCTGGTGTGGGGGCGGGCAAAGAAGGGGAGGGTAAAGAGCCTCGTCGAACACGAGGCGGTGTGGAGGCATCGGTGGCGGAATCCCCACAACAACCGCCACCCCCACGACTAGAGCGCCGGTGTCTAGACGAGTGTGACGCTCGTCTCGTCGACGCCGAAGCTTCAGAGCGCGCCGAATGCTCCGAAAGAGAGGGAGATGCGGATGGTGTAGGAATGCGCGATGATGCGCTAGAGCGATGACGCTCCACGTACCACTGTCTCTGCTGCGGTGACAAAGAAGAAAGAAACTCCTCATCATCCATACCTGCATTAAACACACGAATATTTAAACTTAATATTGAATGAATAGAGTAGACAATGACGCAAAGACCATTAAATACAATGACGTAATGACGCATATAAATACAATGATGCAATGAATCGAGTGATAGAAGAGGCAAGTCGAAAACTCAGAATTTTCAATCAAAAGATGTGAGCGCGAGTAGAAAAGAGCGTTATACACCATGGAAGCTACTTAGAGAGCCAGAGCTTTTACAACACGGAGCAAAATTGTTCAAATACAATATTTGTGGCTTTAAGAGATCTCTCTCTCATCCTCGCATAACTCAGCATAACTTCCTATATCTATATAGAGCTCTCCGTTTAAACACATATCCTCTGTTTCATTTTGTAGCTACTCTGCATGCACCCCATATAGAGTAGTAGCATCTTGATGATCGTCTGGCACCACCGCAGCGGCTTCTGATTGAGCATCTTCTCTGATCTCCTCCATTGATGTCGTTGTGATTGGCACATGGTAGCCTTCATACGTCCTTGCACTATGAGGGGCTACCTCTATGACGTACCACCAGTTTGATGTAGACTTTGTAGGATGAAATACTACCTGCCAGAGCCACATAACTTACATGAGAGATTTCAAGCACATAACTTGTAAAAGGGGGATGTTAACTATTTATATACTTACTTGTTCACAATGCTCGGGTAGTACGAAAGTGTCTCTTAGGTCAGTCCATTTCTTAGTAGAATCCACCTCAAGAAAACCAGACTCTCCTCTACGCACAGTAGCGTTGCGACCCTCCATGATTATCTTGAACCATTGCACGTCGAACAAGTCGACAAAAAATCCTCTGTAATCGATCCTCAAAATCTCTTGCAGCGTGCCGAAGTAAGTGAGTTCCGCCACCACGGGATCTGCATCAGAGGAACGTCGTCGACTAGACTGTTCAAATTTTGCCATGATTCCACAATCTTGAGTAAAACGCTTTTTGTCGATTCGTTCCACCCTAAAATGTCGACCTTTACACCATGCTGCTGTGTATGACTTATACTACAACGAACAAAGATTATGAGTGGCCGTTCAAACGTTTATAAATAAAGTCACTTGCTAGTCGTACATTGCAAACTTACCTTGGTCGCGCAACCCCGAGAGTACTCCCACTCTTCTTCAGTCACTTCGTCACCGCATTGTTGTGCGCTTTTCAATTGGTTGTGCAACCATCTTAAGCTCATGAAGGTTGGTAGGCTCTCCAGAACCGCTGGATAGTGCATCGGTGGTCGTCTTCCCCGTCTCCACTCGATTCGTGCCCTTTGTCGCTCTTGCTTTGCATCCTCATATTGTGAAATCCACTTTTGCATCACTGGATTGTGAAGCATGCAAAATCGGTTGATTTTAGCCTCTAGATCTTCCGTCATCTTCTTCTCAACACCGAGATTGCACATGACAATCCCAGATATGCGCTCATCATCTATGGTTCGCCATAGCGTGTCCCGGGATTTATCAAATCCGTCTAGCCACTCTCCAATGTACACTAGGGACTCTGATACCAACCAACCTTCTGCCATGCTACCCTCCGGACGTGCCTTTTGACGCACATATCCCTTAAGCGTTTTCATGAAACGCTCTAAGAAGAACATCCATCTGGAATGAACTGTGCCAGCTATTTCCACCTCATCAACTATGTGAACAAGAAGATGCACCTGAATGGTTAGCATGGTAGTAGGAAAATGTTTCTCAAACATGCACACAAGCTCCGCAGCATTTAGTTTGGCGAATGGTATGGAGTCTACGTCGATCTCCTTTTGTGAGATCCATTGCACCAGCTTTGCAAGTTTGTAGATTGTGTTACGGATGTCGAGAGACAAACATCCCTCAATGGCAACCGGTAAAATAAACTGTAAAGTATGTGCAGCAATGATATTAAAGTCCACATTTTATGCAATGATATTAAAGTCCACTATGAACGTACCTGACACATTTTATGCCAATCGTGTGACTTCAAACCGGTAAGCTTTCCTTCTTTAGTAAAACACGTTCGGAGCGAGTGCATTACGCCAGTGGGGGTCCGCAAAGATCGAATGGCCTCTTTTACTTTGCGTTCTTGGGCTCCTGTGAAAATCCATGGTGCTTTAGGAAGTTTTATCGATCCATCAGACGCTGTTTGCGGCCAATATTGCTCCATACGATCCACATTTCTAAGGTCAACTCTGGCTCCCAAAGTATCTTTCTTGCCGGTCAAATGGTCCCATAGTAGATTACCCACATTCTTGAATATGTGCATTGGATCGAGCAAGTGATTGATCACAGTCGGGGCCAGTATGGTAACTCGTACCATAGAGATAGTCTCTTCATCCCTGGAGGCAATCCGTCATCGCACATCTCCTTCTGCTCTAACCATGCTTGTGCAGACATCCTTGGTGGCTCTCTTCCCAAAAAGCCGTCGCGTAACACATGATTCTCTGGAAGATACGCTTGATGACCTTCGTAGATTTGCTTCTTCAGTGAGGGTGCCCTACGTGCATTCAGTCTAGGTCCACATGTGACACATGCTCTGTATCCGCTTGTTTGAAGCCCTGCATGTATACACATGATAATAGATCAACTATGGGAAAAAACAAGATTTACAGTGTCTGAGTGAGGAGTGTCAATAGATCACCTGAGCATTCTGTTAGCCCGGGATAGTCATGCATGGTCCACATTAGAATACCTCTGATCAAAGCATTCCGTCGTCCTGTGTGTCGGCTCATATCCACCACCTCTATGCCAATCCACAATTGTTGTAGCTCTTCCAATAGTGGACGAAGATACACATCCATATTCCCCACTTTATATCGCCCTGGCACAATCAAGCTTAGCCATAGGTGCCCCTTCTTCGTAGTCAACCACGGGGGAATGTTGTAGTTGACGATGACAACGGGCCATACACTGTAAGATGTTGATCTTTGACCAAATGGATTTACGCCATCCATAGCCAGGCCTAAGCGCAAATTTCGAGCTTCCCTGGCAAAATCCGACCATGTTCCATCTATATGTTTCCAGGCTGCGCAATCTGCAGGAATTCGTAGCACACCATCCGAAGATTTATTCTCCTCATGCCATGATGCTAGGGCGGCCATGGACTTACATTCGAAGAAATGCTTGATGCGAGGAAGCAAAGGAAAATGTCGCAAAACCTTTTGTGGAATTTTTGTCCCGTGGAGATCTACTCGATATCTTTCGGAATCACATTTCGGACACTTCTCCATGTCTGTGTATTCCCCTCTGAAAAGAATGCAGTCATTAGGACAAGCGTGGATAGAATTGTAATCCATCCCCAAGTTTCGCAAAATCTTTCTTGCTTCATCTCGGGAATCTGGCATCACATTGTCAGCTGGTAGTATGTGCTCTTTCAACAATCTACACAACATAAAAATATGATACAGTCATGTAAAAATCTATCAGATCATTATACATTTAGAGTTCTATTAAAGTAAACTAATTGTAATAGATCACCTGAAAAGCGCTGTGACGCTAGTGTCACTCCATCCAAACTTTGCCTGCATGTTGAGAAGAACCAGGAGTGCTTTCAATCTAGACATACGTGCTCCATTATACAATGACGTATCGGCTTCACTTTTCATATCATCATAGATAAGCCTTTCTGAATCCATGATCGTCTCGATCATTTCATCAATCTCGGGCTCAAACATTGCCTCGTTGGGAATGTGCTCTGCATGATCATCCCCCGAGCTGTCAGAGGCTACATCTTGTGGCCTCACATATGCTGCTTGACCAAAGCGCCTGCGAACACGTCTATTGGGTTGCAAGATTGCTGCTTGTTGGCCAGCGTCAGAGTCCGACGAGTTATAATTGGCAACAACTCGATCTATAATAGATGGATCGAACTCGCCAAATTCGCGAACGTGCTGCAAAGAAACACGTCTTGTCCGTCGCACAGCATGCTTGCATTGATTACAAGGACATAAGACCCTCGTTGAGAGATAGGTGTTTCGGTTGGACGGTCCCACATCCTCGTCGCTACTCATAATGAGGATAAAAAACTTATAACCTGGACAACAAATTTAATATTCTATTGGTATTCTTCATCTTATCTCTCTCTCTCTCTCTCTCTCTCTCTCTCTCTCTCTCTCTCTCTCTCTCTCTCTCTCTCTCTCTACCTCACATTCTCTAGTCATGTCCAATCCCCGCACACCTCGGTCTAGAGGTGCACGGAGATCAGAACCACCGGGTTATAATCTCGTCTTTATTGGTCAATACCTATATTTGTGGGTACAAGAAATCTACACACCCACATCTACATGATACTGCATGTAGTGGACAAAATACCTTTGCCTCTTCTCTAGCTGTAGCACTTCACTTCATCTTAACATCTTTTCACAGTAGATCTTTTCACTGTTCGTCTAACTCTAAACCCTAAACCGTAAGTAATTCTTGCGTGGACTCGATCTAACGTAAATAAGCGTAAATCTAAATAAACG
Source organism: Adiantum capillus-veneris (assembly GCF_014529385.1). Classification (NCBI taxonomy): domain Eukaryota; kingdom Viridiplantae; phylum Streptophyta; class Polypodiopsida; order Polypodiales; family Pteridaceae; genus Adiantum; species Adiantum capillus-veneris. Next base: position 129,386,360 of record NC_140939.1, on the reverse strand, counting down.
TAAATCTAACTAAAAATAAAGCTAAATCTAATTTAACGTAAGTCTAATGACTAGAGGTTGTCTAGATGGTCATTGTGTCGGGGATGTAGTGACTCTTGCCGCCCTGAAGATCCACCTTCTTCCCTATCTTCTGAAGACATTTCACCAGTACTTTTGGATCGACGGAGCCCACCATGAGTGAAGGCAGCAATACCCTATATTCCATTGAGGGCTTTCTTCACCCGCTTCATGCAGGCATCGCAGTCTATGGAGACCTAAATCTAATCTAATATAACGTAAATCTAAATCTAGCTTAAATAAATGTAAATCTAGTTAAAAATAAACCTAAATCTAATTTAATGTAAGTCTACATATACCTAATCTTTAACGTCTTTTAAGATAGTTTCCTACGACGTTATAACTCTCTTCTTCTTGTGTGTGTGCGCGTGTGTGGATGTGTGTGCCAATAAAAAGAGATAAATGGTATAACCTTTCTATCACCCATGCCAAGTATGATAGATTGATTATGCCATTTCCCTCTTGAATAATAGGTCTTCAGTTCAACTCCTCGTCGGCTAGATCTTTAGGTCTTTTAATTTTAATTAGTTTCCTACGACGTTAAATTAGTTTCTCTCTCTTTCTCTCTCAATGTGTGTGCGTTTTTTTGGATCGTATGCATGTTTTCTCTCTCTTTTCCTCTCTCAATGTGTGCGTTTTTTGTTTATGCATGTTCTCTCTCTCTTTTCCTCTCTCAATGCGTGCGTTTTTTGTTTATGCATGCTCTCTCTCTCTTTTTCTCTCTCAATGTGTGTGTGCATTCTTTGTTTATGTATGTGTGTGTGCGTTTTTGTTTTTGTTTGTACTCTCTCTCTCTCTCTCTCTCTCTCTCTCAAAAACACTATGTGTGTGTGTGTATGTGTGTGTGTGTGTGAGAGAGAGAGAGAGGGAGAGAGAAAGAGGGGAAGGGAACATGAGAATGAGGAGAGGGAAGGAGCATACCTGGCTCTCCTTCCTCTCCTCGTGTGTGTGTGTGTGTGTGTGTGTGTGTATGTGGAGAAGAAAAAGAGAGAGAGATAGAGAGAGAGAGAGAGAGAGAGAGTGAGGGAGAGCGTTACCTGCTCCTTGCTTGAGGGCGCCGAAAAACTCAGATATGAGATCTGAGTTTTTGGGCGCGCTCGGTTATTTTTTTTACCCCAGCTGGCGTCGCTATGAGCGTCGCTATAAGTGTCGCTATGAGCGTCGCAAATTTACAAATAAATTTGCGACGCTCATAGCGACGCCGGGAATTTTTTTTTTGAGCGTCGCTGTGTGAGCGTCGCTAATATGAAGAGCCTCTTGTAGTGCATGAGATTGTGTGAGTGTGTGTGTGATAATGCCTTGCAAAAAATCAGCCCCCTCTCTCTCTTGGGCGAGCCCTCTTGCTATTTGCTCTTGCTCTACCCTCATTGGTCCTCCCCAGGTCAAGCCAATGACTATTAAGCAGCATAAGTGATAGCCTTCTGACATGTGTCCCCCTTTCCCCTTTTGTGAGAGCTTTAGGTAATTGAATAATTCAACTAAACTCTCATTGGACCCCTTTGCCTCCTGGCCAATAGGAATCTGAATGCTCATTGGACCCCTTGGGAGACTGTCCAATAGTCTTCTAGAGGACTTAATTCTCATTGGTTCTTTTATTAAGTGTTTTTTAATTAATTAAAATAGATTTACTCTAGCCTAATTCTCATTGGTCCACCTCCAAGGCCATCCAATAGGAATTGGGTACACCTTGTGGGCATCTGGCCTACGGAGCTGACATGTGTCCCTCATTCCCTTTGTGTAAAGGGAGCTTGTGTGTGTGTGTGTGTGTGGCTTTCTCTCTCATCCCCTGCATGCAAGGCTCGCCCCCCTCCCAAGTAGGGATTGCAAATACTTTTTTGTACACACACAAAGCATCCAATTCCCTTAAGGTTGACCTTTGGACACAACCTTTGAATTTTGGAACCTTAGCATTTTGGAAGTCTTAATGGGCTGAACCTTAGGGTCTTTTTAGCCCATTGTTGCACATGGCTCTTTTGCAGATGCCCCCCCCCTTTGGATCCCTATTGTGGCCGGTTTGCTAGCTTAACCAATATTCTAGCTTTTTCTCCCCTGGCACTTCCCCATATTAAATTATCAGTATGAGAAAATCATTTAGGAGACACTCTTTCAGAGAGTTTCTTTTTTACTAAGAGGGAGAGAGATAGGGAGAGAAATTAGAAGTGAGGGTTTTTGTGTTCGTTGTTGTAGCCATCCCATCTCATCAGCACTCTACTCTCTTGCCGAAAAGTTCTGTAAAGTTGACTTTCCATCACCTCTACCTCTCTCTTTTGGTCCATGCAAGTGATTTTTGGTACAGGCCATCCAATGTTGTACTATATCATGCAGCCTTGCTACTACAATATGGGGTATTGTACGTGCAAATGCCAGCCTCGATCACTCAACCCCAACCAATACCAATCCATCTTCTTGCCATCGATTGCCATCCTTTGTCTTTCCATTTATCGGGATCCTGGTGTGACTGCTCTGCGTTTTGCATGAGTTGATGAATAGATGAGCAAGATAGTGCCCATGGCCGAACTCAAAACCACTTCCAAGCTCGAGCCCAAAGGTGGCGTCTATAGGGTCTCCTCCAGTCTGCTGGCTCCCATCTTGCAAACCTCAGAGACCACAAGGCCTGATGCCCTCAAGTGAGTATGGGACTACACCAAGGCTCACATCTTGCAAACCTCAGAGACCACAAGGCCTGATGCCCTCAAGCCAGTATGGGACTACATCAAGGCTCACAAGCTCCAGAGTAGTACAAAGGAATTTTAGATCATATGTGATCCTCCCCTTAAGAAGGTATTTGGATGAGACAATGTTAAGGTGTCAGAAGTTCCTAAGTACTTGAGTCCCCGCTTGTCAGCACATTTTTCTGTTGATGCTATCAGATGCCGGCGGCGATGCAGATGGTAGAGGGCAAAGAAATAGAATGAGTAAACATCAAAGTGGACATGAGGGTAGAAAAGCTTATGATGGTTATAATCCTCAAGCAATTAAGCTAGTGGCTTCAGTGCAGCTAGCTGCTTGCACTTTTAGTAGAGTGTGTGAGGGGATTAGTGGAGCACGGCTCAATGTTGACGAGAAGGCATGGGGGAATATTTCCACTGGTGCAAGTCATGGTCTGATGAGCCTTTGGATTCAATCACACTCCTCATCTAGCTCTATTGATAACCTATTTGAAAACTTTATGAGGCAAGCATTTTGGAATGATCTGCAAACAAACAGAAACATCTCTCATGACCGATTCAATCCAGAATATGGTGTTCACAAGAGTTGGTTAATGTGACGTAGCTCCATGGAGATGTAGTAGCATTGCAGCGGAAGTCAAGTCCTATATCATGCAGGTGCAATTAGGAAGTGAGAGATAATTGGCCATCCAATATTGGGAAGAAGCAGGAGGCATGAGCAGTAGCTTGCACTACTATGATATGATTCCTGCAGTCGCCAATATTTCAATTGACCAAAAGTAGTAGTACTAGCACCAACGTACAACATTTGAAGAGCATAAGAATTCATTGCTTATAAGATACGATGCCAATCGTTGCACTACAAAATTACAAAAAAGTCTCTTCTAAAATATCTTCTCACAAACAATCGACCACAGAGCATATGATAAGGCCTATGATAGTATTTAATGGGAGTTCATACTTCAAAGTCTATATGATATGGGTTTGGAAAGATTCCTTTTCACATTCTTTTTGGGAGTGCATCAGCTAGAATTTCAGTTAATGGTACTCTTACAGATGTTATTCCATTGCATAAATCCATAAGACAAGGATGCCCACTTTCTCCTTTGCTCTATGCTATCTCATTTGATGCCTTGGATTGGCTTGTTAAAGATGTTATGCAGTAGGGAAAAATCACTGCCATAGACGTACCTGGCTCTATGAAGCAAATGTGCCTCCAAACATTTTTCTGATCATACCAATGCAATTGTGAGGAATGATGTACATGCAATGGAGAATTTTAGGACTTGTCTCACTGTTTGCAAGTGGCTCGATTATTAACCATGCTAAAAGTTTGGTTTGATGGGGCTGTCTGCTTTGTCTAAGCCAATTTTCACAAAAAGACTTAAACTGCTGCATTGGGCGAAAAAATATGCCCATGCTGCCTGTTGATTGGTGTTTTAGTTCGTCCAATTATCTGATAGTTTATAGTTTAGCTTCTTTTTTATGCGCCATATCTGTACAACAGGCTAGTCATCAGCATCGATGGAATCATGCTATATATATCTACTTTCTAGCAAGACAGTTTGAATGATTGGAAGATCCAGACCAGTTAAAATTGTGAGTGGAGTTTTGAATACTGAAATAGTTAATAGGAGTTTTGGTTATGACTTGAAAAGTAATGGTGTTCCAAGTTTCTTCTATCCTCTTCACTAAAAGAGAGATCTAAGCATCTTCTCTCACTTAGCGTTGTTCTTTCTGATGGTGGATACCATGTTATCTCTCAAGCAGACACAAGCTCAAAACAGACTGAATTTGCTGCAAAAAAATTAGTATGCAAAGTCATTGTAGTGGCCTTCCCTCTTGTTGAAACTATCATTCCAGATTTGAACAAGGCTCTAGTACCACCATGTAGGGCATGGCATGGATTTTATCTTCATAGATTGGAGCCAAATTTGCCTCTGATAATTGGTGGTGGCATGAATATTCCACATGACCAAAGATGTAAAGCATATTTCGATGATGATGTGCCCATTGTGTGGAGGATGATATGGCCTTCTTGACATACCATATTGTTGTTCAATCTTTGTGAAAGAAGTTGTTCAATTGAATCTTTGAAGTTTTCACATTGTATGGTAAAAAGATCCTCAATATTTTATTTGTTTCCAAATAAATTTTTTCAATCATGATGATGTCTTTCTATAAACTTTTAGGCATAGAACTCTATTATTTTTCATTGTTTTTTTTGTAAATTAATTAAAAAGGGCATATATTGGTAAATTAAAGAAAAACATGATTTTATTGTAACAAAAGAAGTCTTTCATAATTAATGGTGTTTGTGAGATATGTGTCATGTAAAAAGGGTGCCCTTGTATGAAGATCACAACCTTGTAGTATGGGAAGGGCAAGAAGACATGTAAGGGACGATTGGTGCAATAAATTGCTATCAAATTGATGTGGATAAGAGGAGGAAGGATGCACATGCTCTCAAATATAAATGATAATCAAGAACCAAAGTATTAGACAAGGGAGCACTTACCTTACAAAAAGAAACATAGGATGACTTTAGCATTAACTAAAGGTCTAGAACTCTTATTAGTCTAACAATATTACTTCATGCTCAAACATGTGAAGCCCAAGCGAGAAAAATCCAATCCAAAGAAGAGTAGAAGCAGAGGAGATTACAGTTAGATAAATAGAGATTGAGCCAGAAGATAATATTTTCAAATATTGTGTTACTTTTCTCTTAAGTAAACTTTGATCTTTTGGAATTTAGGAGGTATTCTATCCATTAAAAACTCTTTATATTGTAGTCCATCAATATATAACAAACAAAATATTCTATTGATGATAAAATTTACTATATTTCATACAAACACTTTCTCAGGTTTGTCTTTGCTTGGAAAAACTTACGTGGTGCGTGGTAAGACTCCTACCCAAGCTACACAGTGCAAACATGTGCAGTAATGGATTATTCCAGTGAAGCTACTCAAAGCACAAGGATTTTATGAAAATAACACTCAAATATGGTTACCAAAAGTTGTAGCTCAATCTGGAACAACCAAGACAAATCATGCACCAGAAGCTTCTACCTAAAGGTAAACAATGCTAACCAATAGAGCTACTACAATCTCTAGATGGATACCTCATCATCTACTCCTAAATCAAGGCTTCTACAACAAAAATCATCAGGTCTAGCTACCAAATCCTAGTGTCCATCAAGTCATCAAGCAAAAGGAGAAAAATGCAAAAGACGGTCACACAAGGACCAAAGACAAGGTGGGTTCCAAAATTGCTCGTGGAAAATCAATCACAAAGAACCCGCACATATCAACAATAGCGTCTCATGGGAAATAACACAAAGGCTACACCAGTCTCTACAAGAGTTGAAGGATTTCTTCCACAAAGCAGTGTCAACATACAACACGCAAGTCAAGAGGAGACAAAGTATGCCAACCTATTGGACAAAATGGTGGCATCCATAGACCAACGCAATGAAATATGCCTAAATTTCTAGAATATATGGAGTTGGGTTCCTGGCCTTGAACAGGTAAATCCAAGTCACCATTAAACATACATGGCATAAAAGTCAAAGTTGGGCTAAGACACTAAATGAGCGAGGCGTTAGTCTCAAAGCTTCAAGTAATAGTCTATAAGGTCTAAGCATCGTAGCTAGTCTAGGTATTGCTCAAGCTGGAAGAGTTGAGCATATTTACTTTGTGTCGCTCATGCTTATACAGGTGAGCATAAGAGCCAAAGTCTATGTATATTAAGCTTGGTGAAGTGAAAGAGAAAGTCCAAAAGATACTCATGCACTGAGCATCGTGATATGTGAGTGGAAAATCTTCTACACCAAAACCTTCTTGGAAATGTGGAAGCTATTGCGATGTCCTTTGATGTCACATGTGTTACATTTGTTCCTTGATGCACCCATCAAATCTCTCCTCCGTACTGCATGCTTTTGTTTGATAAATTTCTCATATGCATATAGAGTGTCCCATAATTGTCACTTGTATTAGGCACTCTTCCTTTGTTTCTCCCAAGCACTCACCTTGCATGATAGGTACTTCAAGTCCAAATTCTCAACTCCAATAAGATCTTATACCAAAGGCACTTTTTTCCATCGGGTTTTTTCCCTTTGTTCATCTAGGTTTTAGATCCTAATCTAGAAACCCTCATCATTATCTTCTTATATATATTCCTTCTACATCAGCAACAATAAGAAAATGGCTACCCAGATTAATCATCAATGACTTGGAACAAGAGTTGCAAATCCCAACATACTTATCAAGAGCATATCTTATCTACAAGGATGACAAAAAAGCTCGATAAAAAATGGGACAACAACAAAACTTCATCAAACAAGGGCAAGATGAAGAATGGAATACAAATCCAAATGACAAGCAATGTCAACTTCAAGAAATGAGATATCCACAACAACCATATGTAGCTCACACAGTGCTTCAAAATTAGTGCAACATTGCAGAGGACTCGCATTGCTATGGAACCAAAAGCAAAGTTCATCCTCAAGTCAACAACCCAAAGGGAAATCCTTTTTTGATTGGGTATTGCCTTTCCAAGAATTGAGTGAACAATAATTTGCAATAACAAAATGGCAGAAACAAAAGAATAATGCACAAAAAATGCAAAGTTGCCTTGAAAATTGAAGTCCAATTATGCATCAACAAGACATAAAAGATATGAAGCACTCAAGGAAGGGGGAGTGTCATCCACGACAAAACCCTTCCCAAGCTAAAGACCAACCTTGAAGACAAATATTAAGAAAACCCTTATAACAAGACTGCACATGGTTGTGTCAAGGCACGAAATGATCTAGGAAGGGGGAAATGCTAGTGGATTGACCATACGGGCATCCACCTAGTTGAACACCTAGCCGGACACCACATTTGTACTCTATTACTTTTTCAAGCTAGTGTGGTGATACTCTGTGTAAATCCTGATTCCAGAGTAGCACGTCAATTCCTTGAGATGTAATTCTGTAATGATAAGTGTAAAAGCCCATGTGAGCCAACCACTGGCCATTTAGAAATCCCCAGGTATAAAGGTCAATAACTTTAATGTGAATGGAGGCTTATCTTTTGAAGAGAAAAGAGCTCTACTGTATGTACGCTCAAGCGACTACAAAGCTGTTGCTTGTAAGTAACTTTTCTAATTATTGGGTAATGTGTTTTTGATTCCAAAACTTGCATGCTCTTTCATTCAAGTGTAAGCATTGTCAGTTGTGTTGAGGTTCACGACTATATGTTAGTGAGCCTAATCTTCAGATTTGAGTGCTTAAATCACTATTTTTTTACGTTTTGACCATAGGAGAGTGTTCTTAGACCATAAGGCGACATATTTTGTATGTTTTGTTGCAATTTTTAGGACCTTTTTCATGATGGATCATGATTTTGGTACCTTGTCAGATTGCGACCAGACTTGGTAGGATAGTGCCCCTAGGTGTGTTAGACCTCCTCCTAAAGTTTTATTGCATTTCGAGTCCTTCGAGTGCCGACATGGCATGATGACCTAGAGTGGTGTTAAAGGACATAGGCAGAATCCCTCAATCATTGAGTGGTGGTTTTCTTGTTGAGTAGGTGTGTTTGCTTGTTAGGTTCACTTCTTGAGATTGACAACTTCAAAGAGTCTCCATTCCCCATCCGAGTAACTTCTCTGAGTATTGAAATTATGTTAGTTCCAGATAACTATGCTACAGACGTCCGTCATGGCGACCCGCTAACAATTTCTATGCCTGCAAACAGATATGTGTATGTTAACCAACACTCAAGTTTATGCTAACTAACATATAAATGTATACTTACTATCATACACCTGTGTGCTAGTTAACATATATTAATATGTTAACTGGCACACAGGTAAGTGTCTCGCTATACTATAGACTTATTTTCCATACACGTAAGAGGTAATGAGTATTATATAAGTATTGATTCTAAGCTTTAGTGAGCATGTGCACACTTGTACACTAGTTAGCATATAGATGTATGATAACTAACATAGACTCGTGTGCCTACTAGCATATATGTGTATGTTAACTAGCATCCAAGTTTAGGCTAACTAACATAAAATTGTATACTAATTAGCATACAATTGTGTGCTAGTTAACATTGTTAGTGGATTGATTGAAAGGGCATCCACCTAGCCAAACACGTAGCCGGACACCACAATTGTACTTTGTTATTTTTTCGATCTAGTGTAGCTACTTTGTGTGTAGATCCTCATTCTAGAGTAGCACATCAATTCTTTAGTTTTAATTCTTTTGAGATATCTATAAAGTCCATGTGAGCTACCCTGACCATTTAGAAAGCCCTAGGTATAAAGCTCAATAATTTTAATGTGAAAGTAGGCCTATTTTTGGGAAGAGAAATGAACTCTGTTGTATGTACACTCAAGCGACTACAAAGCTCCAACTTGTAATCAACATAACTAACAATTGAGTAATCCCTTTTTAGTTTTGAAACTTGCATTGTGTTCCTCTCTCTTTGCTCTTTCATTCAAGTGTAAGAATTGTCACTTTTGTTGAGGTTCGCAACTATGTGTTAGTAAGTCTAATCTTCATATATGAGTGCTTATATCAATATGTTTTGACGTTTTGACCATATGAGAGTGTTCCTACATCATAGGGTGGCCTTTTTGGATAGTTTTGTGACAATTTTTAGGACCTTTTTAATGATGGATCATGATTTTGGTAACTTGTTGGATTGCGATCAGACTTGGTAGGACAGTGCCCCTAGGTGTTTGAGACCTCCTCCTAAAGTTTCACTGCATTTCAACTTTGTTTGAGTGCCAAAATGGCATGATGACCTAGAGTAGTGAGAAAGGACATAGGTAGATTTTTGATCATCAAGTGGTCGTTTTCTTGTTGAATTGTTGCGTTAGCATGATAGGTTTACTTCTTGAGATTGAAAACCTCAAAGAGACTCCGTGCCCCATTTGAGTCATTTTCTTGAGTATTGATATTATGTTAGTTCCAGATAGCTATGTTATAGACGTCCGTCACAAACTAGTGCGTATTTAGAGCGTTCTTTTTCAACTATTTGTCTTTCCATTCGTCTATACCCATTACACTTAAGTAGTGATGCAGTTAGACATGAGGTTTAGTGCTTGGTAGAGTTAGGACTTGCCAGATCTATTCTCGAGAGTTAAAAAGGGTTATGAGTGAGATAGCCAAAAGCATTTCATTCTTTGATTTTCTCTATGCTTTCAGAGTGGTGTACCGGTTTTTGTTTTGACTTTATTTGTACCTTTTTGTTTGTTTTTCTTCCGAGTTTCATTTAGTACTTACAAGTAGGGTAAGTAGAAACTACCACCATCAAATTTGGACTGAAAGATCATGGTAAAAACTGTTGAAAATCATATTTTGACAAGAATGACTATAACTCTGAAATGTTAAAATTTTGATGGTAAAGTTTTGGAAACTGATCTAAACCCAAATATAAGTGCAAAGCGGGGATAACCAAACCCAAAAGAGTCAATCTAGAAAGTTTCATGCAGTTTGGTGCAAGAACATGGATCACAATTCATGTCCCCATGTGACTTTTTGAGCAGGAATTGATACCATTGGGTCCAATGTAGTTCCATATCACTGAATATACACTTTTGGTGAGAAATTGACAGTGAAAACTCCCTCAAATCAAGAAATTGGGCAAAAGACACAAAACTTTGAAAATTGACCAAAATTTGGGGCTTTTCAACTTTTTGAGATCCAAATTCAAAAATAAGTAAAAATATGACATCCACAAAGTGCATGCATATAGATGACCAACATCTGGAGCTGAGATTTGACTAGTAGATAGTTGATACCATTTGGAACATCTTTCCCAAAAGGCACCATAGCAAAAGACTAAAAAATATTCGTCAAAATAGCCAAACACAGAAACTAGTCAAAAACCACAAAGCAGATAGAAAAACTTGCTTTTGACTGATAAAAGGTTGTCCAAATCCAAAAACAAGTGGTGGAGTAGACTATTGATACTTCAAGTAATTAGTAAGTCAAATTTGGTGTCCAAATGTGATGGAACATGGATAGCAATACATGTCCCCTATCAAGATTTTTGGCTGAGATTTGAGCAGTAGATAGCTGAGACATAGACAAACACTTTTCCCAAAAGAAGCATTCGCAAAAAAGTTGTAAAAAGTGGTCAAAAGAGCAAAAAACAAAGCATTGTCCAAATTGCCATAGCAGACTCAAGAATTCACCTTTGGTTGGTCAAAACTTATCAAAATTTAAATTTTACCTCGGGATCAAGCTACAAACATCATAAGCTATCAACTCACCAGATATTAAGTCCAAAAGTGGTGAAACACGGATCGCAATCCATGTCCCCCATATGAATTTCTTGACAAAAACTATACCAGCTTGTAGCAAAGACCATTGTGATCAGAACTTCCCAAAGGAGGATTTTCAAAAAAGTCCAAAAATTGGGTCAGAAAGGCCAAAAAGAGTTCAAAGTAAAAAATCGCCAAAACAAACCTTGGAATTGACTTTTGATTGACCTAATCAAGTCCAAATCACAAAAAAATCATATAGCAGAGATTAATGGACCAAGGACAAGCTGTGTGCCAAGTTTTAGTGCATTCTGACACAAGGGTACATGGATCGTGATCCATGTCCCCCTATCACAGACTCAGACCACATTTACACCGTAGCTACAACAAGTCAGAAGGAGCCTAGTAGTCTTTTCAAAATTGAATTTGGATATGAAAAACCAAGCCAAAGCCCAAAACTGTCAAGCATTCACACAAAGTACAAGAACTGGCCTAATTTCCAATACAGAGATCCAAATCCAAAAAAAATTGATACCATAACATCCACTAATCATGCTGATCATGATGGTACCAACACTACAAAAGGCTCTTCATATTAGCGACGCTCACACAGCGACGCTCAAAAAAAAATTTCCCGACGTCGCTATGAGCATCGCTATAAGCGTCGCTATGAGCGTCGCTATAAGCATCGCTATGAGCGTCGCAAATTTATTTGTAAATTTGCGACGCTTATAGCGACGCTCATAGCGACGCCAGCTGGGGTAAAAAAAATAACCGAGCGCGCCCACAAACTCAGATCTCAGATCTGAGTTTTTCGGCGCCCTCAAGCAAAGAGCAGGTAACGCTCTCCCTCACTCTCTCTCTCTCTCTCTCTCTCTCTTTCTTCTTCTCACACACACACACACACACACACACACACACACAGGAGAGGAAGGAGAGGCAGGTATGCTCCTTCCCTCTCCTCATTCTCATGTTCCCTTCCCCTCTTTCTCTCTCCCCTCTCTCTCTCTCACACACACACATACACACACACATAGTGTTTTTGAGAGAGAGAGAGAGAGAGAGAGAGAGAGAGAGAGAGTACAAACAAAAACAAAAACGCACACACATACATAAACAAAGAATGCACACACACATTGAGAGAGAAAAAGAGAGAGAGAGCATGCATAAACAAAAAACGCACGCATTGAGAGAGGAAAAGAGAGAGAGAACATGCATAAACAAAAAACGCACACATTGAAAGAGGAAAAGAGAAAGAAAACATGCATACGATCCAAAAAAACGCACACACATTGAGAGAGAAAGAAAGAGAAACTAAGGGAGCGTCGTAGGAAACTAATTAAAATTAAAAGACCTAAAGATCTAGCCGACGAGGAGTTGAACTGAAGACCTATTATTCAAGAGGGAAATGGCATAATCAATCTATCATACTTGGCATGGGTGATAGAAAGGTTATACCATTTATCTCTTTTTATTGGCACACACATCCACACACGCGCACACACACAGGAAGAAGAGAGTTATAACGTCGTAGGAAACTATCTTAAAAGACGTTAAAGATTAGGTTATATGTAGACTTACATTAAATTAGATTTAGGTTTATTTTTAACTAGATTTACGTTTATTTAAGCTAGATTTAGATTTACGTTATATTAGATTAGATGCGGGTCTCCATAGACTGCGATGCCTGCATGAAGCGGGTGAAGAAAGCCATCAATGGAATATAGGGTATTGCTGCCTTCACTCATGGTGGGCTCCGTCGATCCAAAAGTACTGGTGAAATGTCTTCAGAAGATAGGGAAGAAGATGGATCTTTAGGGCGACAAGAGTCACTACATCCCCGACACAATGACCATCTAAACAACCTCTAGTCATTACTCTTACGTTAAATTAGATTTAGCTTTATTTTTAGTTAGATTTACGCTTATTTACGTTAGATCGAGTCCACGCAAGAATTACTTACGGTTTAGGGTTTAGAGTTAGACGAACAGTGAAAAGATCTACTGTGAAAAGATGTTAAGATGAAGTGAAGTGCTACAGCTAGAGAAGAGGCAAAGGGATTTTGTCCACTACATGCAGTATCATGTAGACGTGGGTGTGTAGATTTCTTGTACCCACAAATATAGGTATTGACCAATAAAGACGAGATTATAACCCGGTGGTTCTGATCTCCGTGCACCTCTAGACCGAGGTGTGCGGGGATTGGACATGACTAGAGAATGTGAGGTAAAGAGAGAGAGAGAGAGAGAGAGAGAGAGATAAGACGAAGAATGCCAATAGAATATTAAATTTGTTGTCCAGGTTATAAGTTTTTTATCCTCATTATGAGTAGCGACGAGGATGTGGAACCGTCCAACCGAAACACCTATCTCTCAACGAGGGTCTTATGTCCTTGTAATCAATGCAAGCATGCTGTGAGACGGACAAGACGTGTTTCTTTGCAGTACGTTCGCGAATTTGGCGAGTTCGATCCATCTATTATAGATCGAGTTGTTGCAAATTATAACTCGTCGGACTCTGACGCTGGCCAACAAGCAGCAATCTTGCAACCCAATAGACGTATTCGCAGGCGCTTTGGTCAAGCAGCATATGTGAGGCCACAAGATGTACCCTCTGACATCTCGGGGGATGATCATGCAGAGCACATTCCCAACGAGGCAATGTTTGAGCCCAAGATTGATGAAATGATCGAGACGATCATGGATTCAGAAAGGCTTATCTATGATGATATGAAAAGTGAAGCCGATACGTCATTGTATAATGGAGGACGTATGTCTAGATTGAAAGCACTCCTGGTTCTTCTCAACATGCAGGCAAAGTTTGGATGGAGTGACACTAGCGTCACAGCGCTTTTCAGGTGATCTATTACAATTAGTTTACTTTAATAGAACTCTAAATGTATAATGATCTGATAGATTTTTACACGACTGTATCATATTTTTATGTTGTGTAGATTGCTGAAAGAGCACATTCTACCAGCTGACAATGTGATGCCAGATTCCCGAGATGAAGCAAGAAAGATTTTGCGAAACTTGGGGATGGATTACAATTCTATCCACGCTTGTCCTAATGACTGCATTCTTTTCAGAGGGGAATACACAGACATGGATAAGTGTCCGAAATGTGATTCCAAAAGATATCGAGTAGATCTCCACGGGACAAAAATTCCACAAAAGGTTTTGCGACATTTTCCTTTGCTTCCTCGCATCAAGCATTTCTTCGAATGTAAGTCCATGGCCGCCCTAGCATCATGGCATGAGGAGAATAAATCTTCGGATGGTGTGCTACGAATTCCTGCAGATTGCGCAGCCTGGAAACATATAGATAGAACATGGTCGGATTTTGCCAGGGAAGCTCGAAATTTGCGCTTAGGCCTGGCTATGGATGGCGTAAATCCATTTGGTCAAAGATCAACATCTTACAGTGTATGGCCCATTGTCATCGTCAACTACAACATTCCCCCGTGGTTGACTACGAAGAAGGGGCTCCTATGGCTAAGCTTGATTGTGCCAGGGCGATATAAAGTGGGGAATATGGATGTGTATCTTCGTCCACTATTGGAAGAGCTACAACAATTGTGGATTGGCATAGAGGTGGTGGATATGAGCCGACACACAGGACGACGGAATGCTTTGATCAGAGGTATTCTAATGTGGACCATGCATGACTATCCCGGGCTAACAGAATGCTCAGGTGATCTATTGACACCTCCTCACTCAGACACTGTAAATCTTGTTTTTCCCCATAGTTGATCTATTATCATGTGTATACATGCAGGGCTTCAAACAAGCGGATACAGAGCATGTGTCACATGTGGACCTAGACTGAATGCACGTAGGGCACCCTCACTGAAGAAGCAAATCTACGAAGGTCATCAAGCGTATCTTCCGGAGAATCATGTGTTACGCGACGGCTTTTTGGGAAGAGATCCACCAAGGATGTCTGCACAAGCATGGTTAGAGCAAAAGGAGATGTGCGATGACGGATTGCCTCCAGGGATGAAGAGACTATCTCTATGGTACGAGTTACCATACTGGCCCCGACTCGTGATCAATCACTTGCTCGATCCAATGCACATATTCAAGAATGTGGGTAATCTACTATGGGACCATTTGACCGGCAAGAAAGATACTTTGGGAGCCAGAGTTGACCTTAGAAATGTGGATCGTATGGAGCAATATTGGCCGCAAACAGCGTCTGATGGATCGATAAAACTTCCTAAAGCACCATGGATTTTCACAGGAGCCCAAGAACGCAAAGTAAAAGAGGCCATTCGATCTTTGCGGACCCCCACTGGCGTAATGCACTCGCTCCGAACGTGTTTTACTAAAGAAGGAAAGCTTACCGGTTTGAAGTCACACGATTGGCATAAAATGTGTCAGGTACGTTCATAGTGGACTTTAATATCATTTGCATAAAATGTGGACTTTAATATCATTGCTGCACATACTTTACAGTTTATTTTACCGGTTGCCATTGAGGGATGTTTGTCTCTCTCGACATCCGTAACACAATCTACAAACTTGCAAAGCTGGTGCAATGGATCTCACAAAAGGAGATCGACGTAGACTCCATACCATTCGCCAAACTAAATGCTGCGGAGCTTGTGTGCATGTTTGAGAAACATTTTCCTACTACAATACTAACCATTCAGGTGCATCTTCTTGTTCACATAGTTGATGAGGTGGAAATAGCTGGCACAGTTCATTCCAGATGGATGTTCTTCTTAGAGCGTTTCATGAAAACGCTTAAGGGATATGTGCGTCAAAAGGCACGTCCGGAGGGTAGCATGGCAGAAGGTTGGTTGGTATCAGAGTCCCTAGTGTACATTGGAGAGTGGCTAGACGGATTTGATAAATCCCGGGACACGCTATGGCGAACCATAGATGATGAGCGCATATCTGGGATTGTCATGTGCAATCTCGGTTTGAGAAGAAGATGACGGAAGATCTAGAGGCTAAAATCAACCGATTTTGCATGCTTCACAATCCAGTGATGCAAAAGTGGATTTCACAATATGAGGATGCAAAGCAAGAGCGACAAAGGGCACGAATCGAGTGGAGACGGGGAAGACGACCACCGATGCACTATCCAGCGGTTCTGGAGAGCCTACCAACCTTCATGAGCTTAAGATGGTTGCACAACCAATTGAAAAGCGCACAACAATGCGGTGACGAAGTGACTGCAGAAGAGTGGGAGTACTCTCGGGGTTGCGCGACCAAGGTAAGTTTGCAATGTACAACTAGCAAGTGACTTGATTTATAAGCGTTTGAACGGCCACTCATAATCTTTGTTCGTTGTAGTATAAGTCATACACAGCAGCATGGTGTAAAGGTCGACATTTTAGGGTGGAACGAATCGACAAAAAGCGTTTTACTCAAGATTGTGGAATCATGGCAAAATTTGAACAGTCTAGTCGACGACGTTCCTCTGATGCAGATCCCGTGGTGGCGGAACTCACTTACTTCGGCACGCTGCAAGAGATTTTGAGGATCGATTACAGAGGATTTTTTGTCGACTTGTTCGACGTGCAATGGTTCAAGATAATCATGGAGGGTCGAAACGCTACTGTGCGTAGAGAGAGTCTGGTTTTCTTGAGGTGGATTCTACTAAGAAATGGACTGACCTAAGAGACACTTTCGTACTACCCGAGCATTGTGAACAAGTAAGTATATAAATAGTTAACATCCCCCTTTTACAAGTTAGTTATGTGCTTGAAAGCTCTCATGTAAGTTATGTGGCTCTGGCATGTAGTATTTCATCCTACAAAGTCTACATCAAACTGGTGGTACGTCATAGAGGTAGCCCCTCGTAGTGCAAGGACGTATGAAGGCTACCATGTACCAATCACAACGACATCAATGGAGGAGATCAGAGAAGATGCTCAATCAGAAGCCGCTGCGGTGGTGCCAGACGAGCATCAAGATGCTACTACTCTATATGGGGTGCATGCAGAGGAGCTACAAAATGAAACAGAGGATATGTGTTTAAACGGAGAGCTCTATATAGATATAGGAAGTTATGCTGAGTTATGCGAGGATGAGAGAGAGATCTCTTAAAGCCACAAATATTGTATTTTGCTCCGTGCTGTAAAAGCTCTGGCTCTCTAAGTAGCTTCCATGGTGTATAACGCTCTTTTCTACTCGCGCTCACATCTTTTGATTGAAAATTCTGAGTTTTTGACTTGCCTCTTTTATCACTCGATTCATTGCGTCATTGTATTTATATGCGTCATTACGTCATTGTATTTAATGGTCTTTGCGTCATTGTCTACTCTATTCATTCAATATTAAGTTTAAATATTCGTGTGTTTAATGCAGGTATGGATGATGAGGAGTTTCTTTCTTCTTTGTCACCGCAGCAGAGACAGTGGTACGTGGAGCGTCATCGCTCTGGCGCATCATCGCGCGTTCCTACACCATCCGCATCTCCCTCTCTTTCGGAGCATTCGGCGCGCTCCGAAGCTTCGGCGTCGACGAGACGAGCGTCACACTCGTCTAGACACCGGCGCTATAGTGGTGGCGGTGGCGGTTGTTGTGGGGATTCCGCCACCGATGCCTCCACACCGCCTCGTGTTCGACGAGGCTCTTTACCCTCCCCTTCTTTGCCCCCCCCACACCAGCCACAGCATCGCCATCTACGCCAGGTTTTGCACGGCTGACTGTTCCTAGAAGCTACACACCTCTACCTACTCCGCCGGAGCCACCCCACTCGACACTCCTCCCTTCGGCCCCAGACGCCGGTGGAGACACCTGGCGTCCGTACCCCCATCGACACGCCGCTAGAGACCCCTGCCGGGACACCCAGGTTCACGCGTCACCGGCCAGAGGGCTTGCCTTACTCCGTCGACATCAGCGGCGGCATCATCATGGATGATGACGGCAAGAAGGTGATCTCGCGCATGCGTGGTCTTTGCTCTCAGCTGTTTAGACACTATATACTAAACAAATGGAGTGAAGTACCAAGTGATTTAAAAAATAGAGTCATCAGCATACTTCATGATGAGTTTCCCGTTCCAACACGGGATCAGCGCTTCAATGAAGACCTGATGAAGATTCGAATGCGCGAATACTGCAAACACAAGCGTTCCGAAGTGAAAAAAGCAATCAAGAATGGGTGGAATAGGCCAGATTGGCTGGCCAAAGAAAATTGGAAGAATGCGAAGAAAGCAGCGCGCGAGAATCCCGACAAGTGGAAGCAACAAAAGGATGCAGCCAGAGCGCGAGTAGAGGCAGGGAGCTCGCACCACTTGGGGAGCGGTGGATGGGCATCATTTGAGGCCGATTTTGTAAGTCTTTTCACATTGCTCTTTATGCATGTTCGATAGTTTAGGGTTTATGAGTTTTTTAGTTCTAACATAATGAAATCTTTGTATGTTTTGACAGTGGTCGATGACAGGACGTGATCCCACACCGTACGAGCGCGAGTACGCAGGCAAGAAGGGCTTAAACGCCCTGATGGACATTCTCAGTTCTCGCAGCGGCATGGTTAGTATTAGGGTTTACTCTTTTTTATTTTTTGTATTGTTTTATAAATGTCGTTATATGTTTATATTTACTGAAAACTGTCTTATTGTCTTTTTTTGCAGAATCCGACAGATACGCTGCTTGGACGCGATGAGACGTCTGATTAGACGACGTCAGTTTAGCCGTAGCTAGATAGCATTAGTTTAGGGTTTCTCGTAGCTTATGTATCATGAGACGGATTTTATACGTCTTTTTGAACCAATGTATATTATTACATTTGTCACCGCAATTCCTTTTGCCAATCAATTCTTTATGCCTATGATGTTGTACAATTGTCATTATTACATTTGCCAATCAATTCAGTTTGCCTATGATGTGTACAATTGTCAATTTTGCAAACAATGCGTCTTGTGGGTGACTATTTTGGGTCTATTATCTACTTTTGCACTTTGTTTAAAAACTGAATCAAGTACAATATGGTTGATGGGTGGCAGGGCATTCAATGCCCTGCCACCAAAAAAATATTCTCTCAGGCGTCGCTATAAGCGTCGCTATTTATGGCTCTGTAGCGTCGCTATACTCTTCTGTGAGAGCGTCGCTATAGGCGTCGCTATGAGCGTCGCTATATAGCGACGCCTATAGCGACGCTCTCGTAGCGACGCTGTTAGCGACGATTTTAGCGACGCCGGGGTTATAAAAACCCAGTGTATTTTCGTCGCTAACAGCGTCACAAGAGCACACAACCTCTTGTAGTGCAAGAAAAGTCAATGGCCTCCAAACATGGATCGTGACCCATTTTTCCATAGTGACAACTTGACTTGAAATTCTACAAATTAGTAGTGCACACATAAGGAAACATATCCCCAAGTCCAACTTTGGAAAAAATTGAGCAGATTTGGGCCAAAAGACATCAAACCAAGTCCAAATTAAAAAAGATTTGAGATTTAGCTTGTGGACATAGTAAATAACAAGCTGCCAAGAGATCAAACATGGATCATGATCCATGTCCCCCAACCTCAAAATTTGATGAAAATTGGCACAGAGTTTGCATATAACCTTGTCTATCTACCATTAAAATTTGGAGTGAAAATCATGGATCACGATCTGTGTACCTCTTTGTAGTGGTGGTTATCTAACTTGATGAGCTTGTAGATATACTTGAGCACATCTAAAATCTCAGCTTTAAGCTAAAAATACCTTATGGAGACCAAGATACAAGTCAAAGTTCCTATGTCCTGGTCCTTAGACTGTTTTGAGTGTTGTTTCAACTGCAATTCACTAAAATTTCTCTAGCTTTTGATAGACAACTCCAAATTGAGTCAAGTAAGCCAAAAAGAAATCTTACTAAACTTTTAGGGGACCCAAAGACCAATTTCCAGAGACCAAAGGGTGACAAAGACCTAAATTTTGAAAGACCTGACTAGGGGAAAAAAGGGATAAATTGCACTAAGCCAAAGTGGGCTTGTCAAGGACTACCTTGAGATTTTGGAGTGAGCCTTAACCATACAAATCATCCACCCCTAGGGTTCTCTATTCAACTCAAAAACCACAACAAACGCTTTAATAACTTCAAGAGTGAGAATTGACGAGGGAAGACCTGGATGAGAGGCATCCTCTGATCAACAAACTGAACGTGAGATTCATCAAGCCATGAGAGTTATAATAGATTATTCTCATGATGGCTTGCATAGGTTCACAAAGGGTGATCCACATACCTTTTACAAGTTTGTATAACCCAATGCAAGAGATTTGACCGACCACAAGAACCTCTATGCATTCACATATACAAATGCCCAAGGAGTGCAAGTTTTGATGGTGGTGGTAGATAAGTATGGATGAGAGTACAAACTTGTTGATCCACTTGAACTAGAACGGTACACATACAAGGGTACTCCAATATCTACTTACTTTCAACCAAATGCAGAGCACACACTAGAAAGGTTTCATCGGGATTTTCTCTAAGACGAGAAGAGAGAAAGAGAGACGTCCTTGCTAGAGACCATGAATTAGTTAGATTGGCTACTAGACCACAACGACTAAGATCATATCAAGTAGCCCAATGTGTCAAAACAAAGTACAATGGGTCAAGGGATCCATATGCTCACGTCTCACTCTTCAAACAAGTTTTGAGAGCTGAACAAATTGTGGATTTCCACACACAGTAGATGAGAAGAGAGAAAGAGAGAAGTCCTTGCTAGAGACCATGAATTGGTTAGATTGGCTACTAGACCACAATGACTAAGATCATATCAAGTAGCCCAATGTGTCAAAACAAAGTACAATGGGTCAGGGGATCCATATGATCATGTCTTACTCTTCAAACAAGTTTTGAGATCTTAACAAATTGTGGATTTCCACACATTATGATGGATTTGGGTTGACATTAGAAATAAAGGCTTTGACATTAGAAGAAATAGCTTTGACGTGATTCCAACAACTAAACATAGATGATTTTCCAAACATAGCACAACTCTTGCAAGAATTTATAAAGGAATTCTTGAAAAGGGAAATCAAGCACAACACAATGTAACAAATCTACTTTTTCAAACAAAAAGCCAACAAGAAAGTGAAGGAAGCTTTGCTTCACTTCAAAAAATTCATTGAGAGATGACCCCCACAAGAGTTGCCACAAGATGAAATATTGTCAGTTCTCTTCATAAAGGGATGGAGGAATGAGATTCTAAAAAATGACCTACATATAAAAGGATGCATGACATCTGAGCAAGTCACTAGAGAAGCTCTATATCTAGTTGAAAATTGCAAGGCTTGCTAAGAGGTAATTGAAGATGTAGATAACGCTACTAGTAGTGCCTCATCTCCATAGAGTGATTCTGAAACCACAAAGCAAGATGTTCAAACTCCTCGAGAACCAAGAATTGATCAAGTGGTTGAGGGGATGATTAGAAGAATAATCCAAGGCTATAGATAGGACCTAAATGAACAATGACAACCCACCAAAAGATGTGACATATGTGGAGGGGATCATCCCACCCCATGGTGTAATCCTCAACCTAAACCACAACAAATGCTCGGGCAACAACCGCCTCTTCTGAATGATGGTAGAGTGGTAGTCAACTACACTTAGTCAACACATGTGCCACAATACACAAGAAATTAATACTCCATGGATGAGAATTTACTCATGTTCATAGCCAATTAAGAGTATGTTTGAAATACCATCCTCACAAGATAAGAATAGCTAGTGATGACTGGATCATCAGCTATGCAGTAAGAAGGTCTAGACAATTAAGAGTATGTTTCAAATACCATCCTCACCAGACAAGAATAACTAGTGACTGGATCACCAGCTATGCAATAAGAAGGTCTAGACTATGAATGTGACCGTTAAGCACGAGATTGTCTAAACAAGGGTCAATGAGTAGAATTCTTTGGATTCTATGACGGTTGTGGAAGATACCCCATCTACTCCAGCGCTATGCTAAGAATCTAGACAAGGGGAAAGAAACAATGAACATTGTAGTACTGATTCCTTCTTCAAGCGGATCTGGAATAGAACCAACGGTTCTTGTACATGTGATGACTTGAGCGCAAGCTCAAAAAGCTACCAAAAATGCATGTGTTGATGATGACCCATATTGCCTATTCAAACAAAAATTGACAACATATCAACATAAATTGGAAGAGAATTATGGAAATCCAAATGTGAAAAAATAAAAGTAAAAAGGCTAAAAGAGAAAACCTCCCTAGAAATCGAGCTGCAACAAGACAAAGAGCAATTGAAACAAGAAAAGAAAAATAGATAATGAACAGAGCAATCATCCACAATGTCATCAGGAGGTTCATTCTTGGTTGAGGAAGTGAATAAGCACTTAGATGCCATGTTGCAAGCCTACAAGCCTAGACTAAAACCCAATTAGACACTAGAACAAATATTTCTAAAATATCTGCATTAAGAATTTAAAACAAAATGTACGGATATGTGCAAACAGCTCATAGAGAAATCTCATGCTCTAATTCAACCAAAAACATTGAAAACCCCTGAGCAAGTAGTTTGTGTACCCAAAAACGAGGAAAAAAGTGTAGTAAAAAATACAAAATGGGCAAACCAACTAAACTAGGGAATGAAGGGCCATTGGATATGAGGGTAGCAGCAAACACTATAGACGAGGTGAAGTTTCATGAGATGCATCCAATTCTTGAAGTGGACGATCAATGGCCACAATCCTTATGGGAGACAATTAGAAACCAAAAAGATGGTAGTGCTACTTTATAGTCAGCACCTATCCTTGATATCAACATGGATCACAATTTCTATCCTACTCAACTCATAGACATGCAATCGCAACAAAAATTGTAATACCTTTGAGAGTGAGAATTGATGAAGACCTAGAGGAGAGGCATCGTCTGATCAACAAACCAATTGTGAGATTCATCAAAACAAGCAAATCCATGAGAGTTCTAATGGATTACACTCATGAGGGATTGTATAGGCTCACAAATGGAGAGCCAAATACCTTCTACAAGTGTGTTAAACCCCAATGTGAGAGCGTTGACATTCCATAAGAACCTCTATGCATTCACATATACAGGCCCACAGAGTGCAAGTTTTGATGGTAAATAAGTATGGATGAGAGTACAAACTTTTTGATCCAATTGACCTAGAAAGATACTTATATAAGGGTACTCCAATCCCTCTTGGTTTCAATGAAAAACAATGTCAAAGCACATATCAGAGAGGATTCCACTAGGATTTTCTCCAAGACGAGAGGAGACAGCGAGAGACGTATTTATTAGAGACCATGAATTGGTTAGATTTGTGACTACATCATAATGAATAAGTCCATATCAAGTGCCCCAATGTGTCAAGACAAAGTATAGTGGGTCAAGGGACCCATATGCTCATGTCTCACTCTTCAAGCAAGTTTTGAGAGTTGAACAAATTGCAGAGTTTGATACACAGTACGAGGGATTTGGGTTGACATTAAGGGACGATTTTGATGTTGTTCCAACCGCTGAACAGTGATGATTTTCCAAACATAGCACAACTCTTGCAAGAATTCACAAAGGAGTTCTAAAAAAGGGGAATCAAGAATAACATGGTGTCACAAAGTCACGCTTCCAAACAAAAAGCGAACGAGAAGGGAAAAGAAGCCTTGCTTCATTTCAAGCACAATACCTAAAGAGTTTTCATGTGAGAGAGTTACCATAATATGAGAGATTATCAAATTCTACTCATTGAGGGCTTGAAGAATGAAACTCTCAAAAAGGACCTACATTTGAAAGGATGCATGACATTTGAGCAAGTCGCTAGAGAAGATCTTTATCTAATTGACAAGTGTAAGGCCTACGTAGAGGTGACCAAATATACAGAAAATGTTTGGAGCAGTGACTCTTCCCTAAATAGCAGATCCACAACAAGGCAAGATGTTCAAACTCATACAGAGACGAGCATTGATCGAGGGGTCAAGGAGGTGATTAGAAGAATAAAACAAGGCTACAAATAGTGCCTAAATAAACGATAAAAAACCATGAGAAGGTGTGAATCTTGTGGAGAAAATCATCCCACCCCATGGTGTAACAATCAACTAAAACCACAATGTATACTAGGGCAACAACCCTCTTCTGAATGATGGTAGAGTAGTAGTCAACTACACTCAACCAGCATATGCGCCATAATGCATGAAAAATCATTACGCCATGGATGGGTATATGCTCATGTGCATAGACAATCAAGAGTATGGTTCAAAGATCATTCTTACTAGGCAAGTATAAGCATTGTCTACACCCCCAACTATGCAACAAGTACGACCATGTTACGAGTGTGGATGTAATCATTGGCCTATAGATCATCTTCGTTGGGTAAAGAACGTGGAGATATTTTGATATTGTTTAGGATGCGATGTTACATACCTGATTCTTGATTGTTCAAAAAACCCAAACAACAAGGAGAAAGCAATAATGAATGTTGTAGGAGTGATACCTTCTTCAAGCCAATCCAAGGTAGACACCACAGTTCCTATCAAGGTGATGACTCAAGATCAAGCACAAGAAGCTACAAAAAATGTACCTATTGAGGAAACAGAAACTCCCAGTTCAAACAAAAATTGAGAACGTATCAGTGAGGACTGGAAGAAAATCATAAAAAGTGAAAAGAGATAAAATAAAACCAAAAAGGTTGAAAGAGAAAATGGGTCTAGAAATTGATTTGCAATAAACCAAAGAGCAGCTAAAATAAGAAAAGGAAAACAAGAAACGAACAAGAAAAGAAAAATCATCCAAAATTTGAAAGGGAGGTTCAATCTTGGTTGAGAAAGTGAACAAGCACTTAGAACAAGCACTTAGATGCCATGCTACAAGCCTTCACATAAAAACTAAACAACAACCAAACTTTGTAACAAAGATTGCTGACCTAACCACACCCTGAGTTTGAGACCAAAAGAACAAAGATGTGCAAAAGCTCATAAAAACCGCCCAAGCTCCAATACAGCTAGAACCTTGAAAAGTCTAGAGAAAGTAAAGCCTATGCCCAAAAAGGTAAAAACAAGCACACACAAGGAAAACAACACAGACAAAAAAATCAAAATCTATGGGCTCTATGACGATTGTGGATGGGATCACATACTCAAACACTACGCTAAGAATCGAGACAACATGATTAAACCAACAATAGTGGAAAATTAAGTACCATTGGATACGAGGGTTCTTGCAAACACAATGGATAAGGTCAAATCTTATGAGATGCCACCAATTCCTGGAGTCGATGAGGCGTGGCCACAATACTTGTGGAAGACAATCAAAAACCACAAAGATGGTAGTGCTACTTTACAGTCACCACCTATCCCTGAGTTCAATATGGATCGCAAATTTTTCCCAAGACATATACAATCTCTATACAGAGATGTAATGTTTATAGCATGCGAAGAGAGAAAACCACACTCTCTACAAGCTTTGCCATATTTTATAGGGGAACAAGAGACAAAATCCTAGGTGAGGGTTGTGCCATCTTAATGGAAGAGCCTACATGAATTGATATCATCCCCTATAAAATGCACCATTACTCTCTTACAAAGCTTCTAAAGATCAAACCACATCTATGGGGACAAATGAGAAAAACCTAGAAAAAATGGGTCTGAAAATCCATCAACATGATGCATGATAATTTTGTAGATGAGATCATGGAGATAAACCAGCAAGAGAAACCCAAAGGAGAGCCTGTACTAGTGAATAAGGTGGGTGATTACTGTGAAGGCAAGGAAAGGAGCACCATCCTACCACTAGAGTACAAAGGAGTAAAAACAATAGCCATACTTGATAGTGGGACTAGAATAGCAATTGCTACGAAGGGGATCTGTGAGAAATGGGAAAGACCAGCTCTTAGGACCATGTGCAAATAGCAGACAGATATGTGGAGAGACCCTTTGGGATGCTAAAACAAATACTTATATCCTCTTGGGGAATAGAGTACAATAACACTTTTTCTCTAGGGGGTGCACTATGTAATCATGTTAATGTATAACGCGAGTTCGAAAGGAGGGGTTTTAAAATGCAAAAAATTTAGGAAATTTAACAGACATAAATTAAAATAAGGGGTTTTTATATTCAATTTTGGAAAAAAATTCTAAAATAAGGAGTCAATTTATTCATTCAGACATGTTCAAAGAGGGCCTTTTTTATATAACCCGTGAACGCACGTTATATAGGGGGTATTAAAATGTGAAGCCCCCGAGCTTTTTCCGTAGTTGACTTTGGAAAAGGCAACAACTTTGAGGTTTTTTGGGACGACCATTCATGCGTCGACTCAAAATGGTTTAAGATTGGGTCTATGACCATCTCTACTTATATGACATAAAGGTATCACAACAAGGGCTAGCATGAAGGACCATAGCTACATGGATGTAAACCAAGCCCCGATGGAAGAATTCTCCATGCCTACGGATTCAAGAATGCAATTGCCTGCTTGGTTAGTGAAAAAGATGCGCATGTTTGGATGTGCAATGTAGAAGATTGAGAAAGGAAAGTTGTATCCTAGAGAGATTAGTAGAAGATGAGGCTTAAATAAAAGAACGATCCCTAGACGATTTGTTTAAACCCTTTGGATGGGAGAAATTATTGGTGACTCTAGATGTGTGCATAAACAAAATACTATGAGGTTTTGTCATGAGCATGGCTATGACATAACTCCTTGTTTTACGATAAAGGTATTGAAGGAAGCTAACAGAATTTGTGAGTGTGAAAGTAGAACATGCAAGACAGAAAACTTTGTCACAAAGCAAGGTGCAAAGCAACCACAAGACTATGTCATCATCAACATACCTGAAGAATCACCAAAAGATGTTTCAATGAAGCCAACTCCAAAAAAAGTGTAATTAAAAGTAGACAAAGAAGCAGTCTTTCCAAGCTGAACATCAAATATTCAACACACTCAAGATTAAGAGAAGGACAAGGATATGGCAAAAGATCAAGTGTCCCCAACAATGATCAAATTTAGTATATGCAGATAAACAGGACTTAAAATCACATGTTCAGCTGTGATAGATCCGGATGCGACAAAGAATCTAATCCCTTATCAAATGGGGATAATGATGGGAGAACCACCAATCAATGAGCTAGAATAAACAGTGTATACATGTTCAAAAATTCCAATTTGTAGCTTTGGAGTTTCTGAAGCCATACTCAAGATGAATACTAGGAAGATTAATGATACTTTCTACAAATCAGTTCCCATCATATTAAAGATAGTCTAGTTTTGACATAAAGCTAGAGGAACATCTTCTTTCAACCACAAGAAAAGCTTCAACAACAACACAAAAAGACACAAAAGAACCTCAAGTACATGCAATTAAGAAACAACCAACCATCGCGGAGAAAGGTAAAGCTAAAGAAACCATTGAAGTTGATCAACATTGCGAGTCAACTTTACCTTCAATAAGCCTCCATTCAACTTCCAACGTAGCCTCAACATCAAAATAAAAACCATCAACAATGCAATGGAAATAGAAGCAACAAGTTTATCAACCAAAGTCTCCATCACAAAAATCCTTTGAAAGAAGCCAAAGAATGTTACCAAGTGTTGGTATCAAAAGAGCACATCAAAGTCAGATTCAGTTTTAATACATCAAGCACAGCTCAACTTCAACAACCAAAGGTCATCAGGTGGGGTCACATCAAATGAGTCGATCCATTTCTCAGGGCTATTTTCAAGGAAACAAAAATGTTTGGCCAAAAAGCCTAAGGTAACAGCCTAAGCGCACCTCAATCAAAAATTCTACAAAGGCAAGCCGAGATATCAATGGAAGACAAACGCCTCAAATTACTCAAAGCTCAAGGATTTTATGAAGGTAACAACAAATATGGTTACCAAAAGTAGTAGCTCTACTTGGAACAACGAAGATCACTCAAGAAACACAGCGCTCCACCCAAAGGCAAGCAATGACAATCAAGAGCCAACAGAAGCCAATCACAAGTGAGGATGATATGACCTCTAGATGGATACCTCATCTTCAACTACAAAACCAAGGCTTTTACAACAGAATATATCATATGGATATGGAAGCTTAGTGTCCATCAAGTCGTCAAGAAAATGGAGGAAATGCAAAGAACGATTACACAAGGACCAAAGACATGGTGGGTTCCAAAATCAATAGTGGGAACTCAAACACAAAGAACTCACACACATCAACAACCACTTCTCATGGGAGATAAAAAAGGGCTCCAAAAATCACTAAAATAGCCAAAGAACTTGTTTCAAAAAGCAGTGTCAACATACGACAAAAGCAAGTCAAGAGGAGCCAAAATATGCCAACCTATTGGACAAAATGGTGGCATCCATAAACCAACACAATGAAAGAGGCCTAAATCTCCAAGAACTTATGAAATTGGGTTTCTATCCTTGAACAAGTATGTCCAAGTTGCCAATAAAAATACATGGCATAAAAGTCAGAGTCAAACAACTAGCCCACTAAATGAGCGAGGCATTAGTCTGAAAGCTTCAAGTAATATCCTCTACTATATAAACATATTATCTATTCTAGATACTGATCAAGCTGGAAAAGTTGACCATATTCATTTTGTGTCTCTCATGTTGGTAAAGGTGAGAATAAGAGTCAAACTCTATATATTTTAAGTGTGAGAAGTGAAGGAGAAAGTCCAAAAGATACTCACACACTAAGCATAGTGCTGTATGAGTGGGGAAGCTTCTACATCAAAAACCCTTCATGGAAATGTGGCAGCTAATGACATGCCCTTTGATGTCACATGTGCTACATTTATTCCTTAAATCACCCATCAACTCCATATTTCTCATTACATGCTTTTATTTGACAAATTTCTTATATGCATATAGAGTGTTCCATATTTGGCACTTACATTAGGCACTCTTCCTTGTTTCTCCCAAGCACTCACATTGCATGACACGTACTTCAAGCCCAAATGCTCAAATCCAATGAGAGTGTATACCAAAGGTACTTTTTTTCCACCAATTTTTTTTCCTTTGGTCATCTAGGTTTTATACCATAATCTAGCATTAGGAAAGAAATGGACTCATTTTTGGGCCTTTTAGCTCTAGTGAGAGAACGCCCCTTAACCAATAGGAAGAGGGCTAAAGTTACGTAGAAAATCCTTTTTTCTCATTTTGAAAATGTCCATGAAAATCATTTTGGTGAAATTGTCATTGTCACCAAGAAAGTAAAGCGCTTGATAGTGACATCTTGCACAAGCGCCGAGCGCTGTTTTATGACCCAATGTTGCTATCTTGCACAAGCATCAATCACCTTTTTGTGAGGTACTCACAATTCAAATTTGAATGTATTGTACTTGATAGAGATTAATAGGTCCTATTTGATGTTGGGGTATAGGCATATGTGCCTTGCTCTGCTGCTCTGGCTATGGGCGCCCGCCCATTGATACCTTATTCTTGTGTACACATACAAAGAATAAGGGGTAGCTCATAGTAGAGTCTTGCTCCACCCACACACTATGTACTTTCTCTTTCTCTCCTTCCCACATGCACACCGCACAGCGCACACACGCATCCGTACACGTCCGGTGTTCGCGGCTGCCCACCCACTATGTATATACACTTCCTTCTTTCTATACATAAGAATAAGGAGCACCTCACTCATTTGAGATAATTGCTAGAGGTTGCTCCACACACATGGTCTAGTGCTCTTCCCCTTACCCGCATGCATGCATCCGTGTGCATCCACGTACATGTGCACTCTTAACTGGTATCAGGGCGCATGGTGATCACGGAGTGTATAACGGCTTTGAGAGCTTTGAGGTGATAGCTTGCTTGCTCGCTCTTGGAGGTAGAGAGATCAAGAAAGCTCAAAAGTTTTATGAGAATACCATGGGAGCTTATGAGCTCGACTGAGACTGATGAATGCTCTTGTGGAAATTCAGAAGACAGTGTGAAAGATTGTGTGTAAGTGAAGGTGCTACAGAAACACACTATGTTTAGATTCTTTTTATCCTTGTAGAAGACAGATTTGAATATTTTTTCCGTCTAGGCCCATCCATTTCAATGTGGTCTACAACTTTGTAGAAGAATCTTTTTGCAAATTCCTCACCGTTTTAAGGATATTCAACTCAGAGTATTTGTATATAAAAATTGCAGGTTTTTGTTTTCACATAGTGTGCTTGGTAGTGATTTTGTGTTTGAATTCATGGTCTTTGAGAATGGTTTTGCATGGTTGATGTCTATTATACATGCATTTTGGCGAGCACTTTTGAGTGCCGGTGATCTCTCTTGAGAGCATTGTTTTTTCATTGATCAGGTTTTTGGATTGCAACTCTTATGGGGCTTGTTTATGCACATTCACTATGTGGATGTACGTTGAGTGTGGATTGCCATTGTATGTAAGATTGTGGAGCCATTTTGGCATTTCTACTCATTGGCATTGAGTAGCGTTATGGTTTATGGTTTAGAGCCCTCTTTTAGAGACTTTGGTGGAGTTGGACTCCCACTTTGACATGTTTTGTCAGCTTGGACACAATTGGTATACTTGTACCCACTCTCACAAGAGTGAGGATTGTGTATGGTAGTGTGGCTACAAACTTTGCTAGTCACAAGTTTCATAGTTTTTTTGCAGACTTTTGCAGACAATTTTCTCTTGGATGTGTTTTGAGCTAGTTTTCTCTCTACTTACTGACAAGTGCAAGTGCAAAATGGACCCCAGCAGCCTCTACACCAGGCCCGTGCATGCAAAACTCATAACGGGGATTGAATAGGAGGCACCACCTAGCTTTGAGCGACTAGGATTTGGACAACAACAATTCAAATAACACTAACACATCACACCGCAGGGAGAAGAGAGAGAGAGAGAGAGAGAGAGAGAGAGAGAGAGAGAGAGAGAGAGGAGAGAGAGAGAGAGAGAGAGAACGGAGACTTACGAGGAGATGAAAACCCTTTGAAATGTGAGGGAAAACTTGATTCAAGATGGTATTTACAAAACCCTTTGTTTCGGTGAATGAAGACCGCAGAGAGAGAGAGAGAGAGAGAGAGAGAGAGAGAGAGAGAGAGAGAGAGAGAGAGAGAGAGAGAGAAGAGAGGAGAGAGAGAGAGAAGAGAGAGAGAGAGAGAGAGAGACTATAGTGCGTTGTCTAGGAAAATTTCATGCGTATGGACATCCTACTCCTGCATACTCACCCTTGGAGTTAGTGTATGTGCATGACTTCTCTTTCAAGTGTTGACTCTATTGATAGTGACCCTCAGTGCTCTTTCATTAGGAAAAATGTGAACCCTCTAGGGGCCCTTTGGGATTAAGGTTAATTAGAGGCCATCCAATAGGAAGAGGTGGTGGACACACTCTATACCTCAAAAAGTAGGGGGACAAGGTAGCCTTACACCTCTTAATGGCCTCTTACCTAGTGAGAAGGTAAGGGAGGTGGCTAGGGGAAAGGGAGGGGGGGAGGCGGGGGGGGACCACTTTGACCTCTTTTCCCCCACTTTTTGGTCCGGATTTAAAAATACACTAAAACAATCCAAATTTTCCAAAAATTTCAAGTTTTTCCTCTTTAAAAGGTCCCCAAACCTATTTCATGGTCAAAAAAGTATTTTTGACCTCCAAAAGTCAACAACGTGCACTAATAAATCCAAATTTTGATTTTTTTCAAAAAAAATTCAAAACATAATTTTTCACCCTCCAAAGTCTTTCCAAACCTATTCTATAGCTAAAAAGTGATTTTCTCTCTCTACAAACTCTTTTCCAAGCTCTCCATGGCTGCGACAACCACATGCACCCCCTATAGTCCAGGATTATCTCTCTGCTAGCTTTCTCCCACCTCCATTGTAGCACCAAGCAAGCTCCTCCCCATCTCTTCTCCTTGCCCACCACATAGTTTCACAGCAAGCTAGCTCCTCTCCCTTCTGTCACCTCCATTACAGCATGAAACAAGATTACTTTCATTCACTCACACTACATGGAGACCTCTACTCCCAAAGGTGGAAAAAGTATGAGCTCACATGACTTGCATACCACAACAATAGGAGGTGTGAATAGTGTGTGGGCATTGCAAGGGTTCATCTCCAACATAAAGATAGAATGGTAAGAAAACTACCCTTGTAGCTTACATTCAGAGCTTAACATGATCTCTATCTTTAATTTTATCATTCTGGAGAGAACAAAACTCTTTATGGCTTTCAATGTTTAGGCTTCACACCTCTAACACTGGGTGGTGCTATTTTGTTGATGGCTTTGGTGCACCATCTATAGTTGTGTAGCATGTGATTGAGTCCCAATGCAAGTAAGTTGTCCTATCTATGGAGAGTCATGAAAGATTTTTCTTATAATTTATTCTTTGTATAGTTGTCATTAGATTATTAGAATGATATCATTTTGTACTTTATAACTTTGTGCTCACATAATCTATTGTTTACTTATAGAGTCAACTTTTTTTCAGAGGACATGAGCAAGCAACCATGTGCAGAGATGGAAATCACTCTATTTTTGTTACGTGAGGAACCTTTCACTACCATGTTAATGGATTTTGATAAGAATAGTAGAATTTTTTTAGAATCTTGAACCAATAGGTACTCTCTAGGAGATTTTTAGAAAAGCCATCCATATAGTACTTCCCTAGTGTCATAGACACACAAACACTCAAGTGTATATGAATCTCTACATGAGGAAGACAAATACTTGTAGGAGACGCCTAACAACAACAAATTGTCCCCGTTTGTAATTATTTTCATGAGGCTGGATTCCTCTATAAATGAAATATAAATATGTTTTTTTGTTAAATGGTCACATTGAGTGAGAGTATTTAGTTTAGCTTATTGGAGTTTCATACAGACTTGATAAATATTGTTAACCTTTATAAATATTTTGATTTTCCTGTAAGACGTTTCAAGTTGCAAGTCTTAGTCACTCCACCATGAAGAAATTCAAGCAACATTTTGATTTCAGTTTAATCATCAATGGTTATTCTTATTAAAGTGGATCATAACCTTTGTCAAGATATCCTCATTTGGGGATGTTTAATATATATCGTTAGCAACGTTTCACAAGTTGAGAAAGCTAAATTCTTGCTTTCCAACATGTTATTGTTTCCATACTATGCATATGCCAAGCTTGACTTAGAGAAATGACAACTTGAGATGGAGGTTTCGATGTTAAGGAGTGACTTATTAGTGATTCGTGTTTTTCATCATACATATATTGTAAAGCCTTTGAGTTTCCACCTTTTTGAGTAGTGTTGACAAGTTTTTGGTATCAAAATCTTCTTAAATATCCACAAGCTCTTGGTAGTATGTGGAGCAAATACGCTTTTTGTGTGCAGGTTTACTTTCACCCCTATGTCAATCTAAGTCCTTATCATGCGTGATTAGTTGAGTGTTACGTGTATGCGCACACTCAAAACACACACACAACAGAGACTATATTATAATGCATGAAACAAGTAAGGTGAGCAGGCTAGCTATGTATGTCATGATCAAACCCCTTCGAGCAAAAGAACCTCACCTTTGTAAACATACCTAATTAGAGAAGCTTCTATTTGGTTGCTGTAGGTGGGCCACAGGAGAACTCCAAGCATGGTGTTTATGGCACGAAATGGCAGGTGGGACCACACGGAACTCCAAGGCATGGTGCTTAGGCACAAAATGGCATGTGCCCTTTCAAAAATCATACAACATGATGTTGTCAGGTAGTATGGGTCATGGTATTAGGTTGTGCACCTATGAAGCAGCCACTATATGTTGCTCAATTTCTTCTCTCCTTCCCCTCTTGCAACTCATTTAGATCCTTGAGCTTTTGATCTCCCATGCCTTCCTTCATCAAACAATAAGCTGATGTGCTTGGCAATGTGATTGCTTTTATCACAAATTATTGAGCTTGCATAGGTTTTTCACAGCAAGTGAAAATAGTGATGAATTATAAATAACTCTACAGGCAAGCCTCATGATTTTCTCACTTGTTTTGCTTGACAAGGCATTATTGCTGTAACTTACAACGATCAAGAGGCACGTACCAAGGTCCTAGGGCTACTATCGATGCTAGAGTGTGGGAAGAAAATGGTTGGAATGTACCAAAGGATAACAATGTTGGATAATAGCCATGTCAACAACCAATGTGGGGGCTTTCAATGAGGACTGATGGAGGATCAAGCCATTTGGCAATGCCTTGGGGACAAAAGGTTTGACCAAGGCTCCAAAAAAGGTAGAATTGTTTTGTCCAAAACCCATTCAAATCAAAATATGATGGTATCAATTTTTACCAAAAAGGATTGTAGTCCGACTCCACTTTCAGTATTATAGTTGAAAAGTTCAAATTTATGAAGAATTTTCCTTCTCAAATATGGTTTTCACATTCTCATGAAGGGGTGAAAAGGATCCAAAGCTGTCTCTGTCAAATCATTTTCCCAAGCTCTAGGTTTGACTCGTGTAGCCACAACACTAAGTAACACCGGCATTGAATGAGGGGATCGACGGCCGGGACTAGAACGCAAAATCTCAAGGTGGGTTAAACACAAGCAACGCAAAGAATGAGGCTGTTTTAACATGACATCTATGACTGCAATTAGAATGAAGAACGGCTTCACAAGGCCTACAAAATAGCTAACATGCAAACTCTTCTCCTTTCCCTTTATAAGTTGAGCTCTCTCTCACTGTGCGCATAGATACATTGCAATGGTTTTTAAGCAAAAGAATCCCTAATACATTTTACCATGAATATGGGTGCTTCTCTATGGGATGCATTCTTGCACGGTTGTGTTTAAATATTCCTTCATGAGGTGGCTACCTTAATTTCCTCAATGTAGCACAATGATTTCACTCCCATATTTTCGAATGCAAGTGCCTTTTCACCACGTCTACCAGTGTTACATGCTATCGTAGCTATGGATGGGTTGGTTCATTCTCTATTGAAAGGAGAAATCCACAAGGAGTCTTTTCTTTTGCCGTCGGCATGCAAAGCACATAAAGAAACTCATTGGTGCATGAAATTAAATGAAAAACTTCTCCCAAAAAATGATTAAAACCTCATTGCAATTTTAGCCACGGTATGTGCTCTTTCAAGAATGGTCATATATTGTACATCAAAGGTTCTCATGTTTAACATTGTCCTTGACTAAACATGTTGAAGCTAGCTTTTCCAATAGTGTGAGATATGAATATTGATAATCAAAATTTCAAAGAGAGTATTGGAGTTTTATATTCTCGAAAGATTGGGAATACAGCTTTGGAAAGCTATAAAACATCATGGGACAGATTTCATACAAACAATTCATGCAAATAGCTGCCCATTTGTAGGATGGCAACTTCTGTAAGTATGACAAATAACCTTGTCCATCCTCACCTAAGCAAGCCTATGAAAGCAAGAGCGGTGAAACAGCAAAAAAGCGGAGTTTCGGGTAACTAAGACACCCACCCCTTACCATGCCAATAAGAGAAGGCTTCGCCTATGATGATATTTCATAGCATCAGTAAGTCCTGAGAAGAACTGCAAAACAAACCACCTTGTCAGGATTGACAATGCATGACTTCCTCCATGATTGTACAATTCAGACAAAATTAAGCTTCAAGTTTTTCATCCTTGTAATCAAACTTCCTCAAAAACATCACTTTGAAGACCAAAATTGAAACTTCTTCGATTCTCTAACTGAGAATGTTCTTCCATTTGCAAAATTCTGCACATTTTCGCTTCCCTAGGTATTGTCGCAGTGTTTAGTACTGGTATTTGTCCTAGCCAGTTCTCACCCCCGTCAAACTTCAAAGTTCAGGGTCGGGGAGCAGCAAATCGCAGCCCTCCGTCTAGCGTCGTTTCTCCTGCAGAATCCACTGTTGCAGCAGCCCTTGGATGGGCTGCAAATGATTGTCTCGCACGTCAGCGGTGGAATATGAACCAGCGTTCGCCATGTCAGCACCTGGGAATACTAACCATGTAGCCAATCATTGCTTCCGTAATCTGCTTGTTTGCGCAACTGTGTCGCCTTTCTGCGCAGCTGTCGCCTCCCTCCCCTGTGCAGACTGTGCTTTGCCATCCACGTGTAAACTCTTTACTGGCCCCCACTCCCCTGGATTTGACGCCGGGAATGCTCGCCCACTGGCCATTCCCATAGTCAGGGCTCCCAGCCTCCGCCGGTCGCCCATGATTAATGGGAATGGTCAGTAGGCGACCATTCCGTACACCTTAAAAGGTAGTAACACAAAATACGAGTTCAAACTTCATCTTTCTTCTCTGTTGCCTTTTACAAGAGAGAGCCTTTCCAAAGAATTGCATACTGGTAGCGACATTTGCAATGGCTATGCTTATGACCATTTGAGTTTTTTGATAAGAGGAGAAGAAAAGTTAAAGTTGAAAGGCGAAGGAGCTGGGGGAGGGGGGGGGGGGGGGGTTTGTGTGTAATATCATGGAAGAGAGAAAGATGTAGGCACAGAGAGAGAGAGAGAGAGAGAGAGAAAGAGAGAGAGGAGAGAGAGAGATGTTTTCACTCTGACGAGGAGCCACTTTGGAACATGGACTTGGCAAGGAAAGCCACTTGTTCAGTTGGAGTGGGATCCTGGTGAGTGGCAGTGGCCTTCGTTGAGCCATGCCCCACTATCCTTTTTTCAGTACTCTCTGTTTCCCTTGGGAGGAGACTTCTTTTGCAGACTCAGGGTCACCGTCCACGCCAGTCAAAGTTTTGGCAAGATCAATGCATCCTCCCCGCCTTCCAAAGACAGTTCTGTTCATGCATATGGACCCTCCAAATCAGCCGCAGGATATGGTTTTCATGTGGATGATAGCAAATGCAGGATTGCCTGTTGGTATTTGATCGGCAGTCATTGGTCATGACCCGACTTGACCCTGAGTCTTTGAGGCACTGTTTCTGGATTTGTCCTTTCGCTCAGCCGGTGTGGATGGCAGTTTGTTGTTTGTTGATTCGGTTTGTGACGTGGGGGGCAGTTGCATGGTTTTTGCAATTTCCAGGGCAGACACCTTTTTCCAGGCTTGCCCAGACTCCCTTGGGTTATAGACCGAGCAGACGATCCCAGATGCAAGTCACCAGCTGGATTTATGCCAGCCACACGTAGTATTCACCACAATATGTAGCATCACGCTTTTGGACCATGTGGAAGGCTCGATGCGCCCACATTCTGAGCTCACAGTCCTCCCCTACGTTCACCATTTGACAAACATCTGGACGAGCTGCTGCATACTCTTTCGCAATCAGTGGGATTCTTCAGCCAGCCCTCCAGGGCAACGGAGCAGCGTCGATGCCTCTTTCTCTCCACACATGGCACCGTCGTCAGTTTTTTTCCGTCGGATCTAGGTCACATCACATGGCGTTATGCACCCCCACAATGGTTCATTCTACATTCATCGTACAGACCACCTTGATGTTTACATGACCTACACATTGTCACTCCTCTTTTGTACTTCCTCTCGAGATAGGCCATTAGCATCTCACGAGGTCTCTTATGTACACATAATATAGCCCCTTTCTCCCAAAAAAAGAAGAGAGAGAGAGAGAGAGAGAGAGAGAGAGATTTTATTATCGTCTTGGAGGCCAAATATGACCTATGGGACCAAACTACATGTGATGTACTATGTGTGGGGGCTGATAAGTGATTCTCAACGCTCAAGGATCGTGGTGATTGAGAATCAAAATGGAGCCCACACTTGCTGGAGAGGGAAGCATATAGGTCTAGGTCATGGCTGAAAATGTGAGGGAAGCAAGTTCTGATATGAGCAAAAGCTGAGCACTTTAAGTAGTGTTGGTACTCAGAATAATGTGCATAGTCGATGGGACTCTTCTCCATTGCCCAACACATCGCCGACAAGGGTATGGCTCAAGCATATGAGGGTGAGTACGGTTTCCTCTCTCGACGAAGAACATGGTTTTGTAGTTAGGGCCACTATGGGGTGGTGTAATGTATGGAACGTGACCCACCGGATCCCCAAGCTGTAATGCATTGGTGTTGTAGAAAAGCTTCATTCACTTGGGAGTCGATTGAGGCATCATATGGCGAGTGTAATGCATCCCATCTCCCCAACCACTTATTTATGTCTTGCATCCAGCCGTGCTCAAGGTCTTGCTTTTAGGCCTATGCATCTTTTGAACCTTTTTTGCTTTGTTCCCATGCAATTGTAGGAAGTCGATGTCAGGGTTTTTGACAGATCTTTATCATGTACTCCACAACATGTGGCGAGTTGGGTGTGTGTGGAGTTGGTTTTTGTATGCTCTATTTTCTTCATACTCTATCAACCGACTTTGGGGTGAGTGAGTGCATGAGGTGGGTGCGTGGGGGTGTGCGCGCGGTGTGTGTGTGTGTGTGTGTGTGTGGTGTGTGTGTGTGTGTGTGAGAGAGAGAGAGAGAGGTGTGTGGTGTGTGTGTGTGACACACCTCTCTCACAGAGAGACGAACCTGATCTCTGTGTGTGCCCTTGCGGCGCCCACCTGCGCGACCTCCAGCAGTGTCCTCAGCTCATCAACGCTTGCTCCCTGTCGCCTGCAGAAGACCCTACGTTCTGCTACGCGCCTGGTTCCACCTCTGCGACCTGCACATACTGCTGCTACAGCCGGCCAGCGTGCGTGTGTGTGTGTGTGTGTGTGTGTGTCTGTGTTGCGCGCGCACGCATGTGTGGGGTGTGTGTGTGTGTGTGTGTGTGTGTAGGTGTGGTGGGTCTATATACCTGCAGGTGGTCAGAGTACAGGGCATAGTTCTAAGTTCGCAGGACTTTGTACGGCTAGGAAATTTTGCAGCTGCCTGTTCGTCAGTTGTGGATACATGTAATTGTTTTTGCGGCCTCTGTACAGAGCTACAGCGTTACAGGGATTTTGGCAGTGCTTGGTTTTCTTAGGGTTTGCTCCTTGAGTACGGTGTTTTTGCTGTATGTTCGATTCCTTGTGTTTGTATTAGTGTCGGAAAGCCATGGGAAGCTTCTCGCGGCTACGTCCGAGATCAAGGCTTGTTTACATGAGGACTTTGAAGAAGCTCGGAAAACTTGGAATGCTCCACCTTCTCCTCTCGAAGTTCGTATTCCTGTGCAAGAACTCATGGATCCAGTTGCGCAATATGCCATGCATGCAATCATTCTGTTTTTCCCGGGAAAGATGCCTACTGCACAGGATGTTGGGCAATGGGTTGAGTGCTCAAACGCCAAGCTTTCCGGGGGTTTACTTTGGTGCTCGAGGATTTTACAAAGTCCTGCCAGAAACTTGTTGTTGGAATGTCTCCATTGTTCTTTGGTACGCAAATGACTCACGTCCTGCCGTGGGCATTGACCAAGGACTATCAAAGTCATATTCGCTACAAATGTCCGGTGTGGGTGGGAGTAGTGGATTTCCCCAACACATGGAGACACTTTCTACCAGTGTTGGCCGCGCAACTCGGGAAGGTGGTTTGTCCCCCCGAAACTGGTTGCGAATACCAACAGGTTCTGTATTTTGTGGGACACTGACAGACCTACACAGGAAGGCATCATGGTTGATTCAGGAAACCTATGGGTGGTAAGCGCCCTTTTTAACTTAAATGGGGCAAGTCTGCAAATTCATGTTTCCGATGTGGAAAATTGGGCATATGCAGTCTAAATGTCCTGAACCAGTTTTGCAACCACCTCCTTCAGCAGTCCCATCACTTGCTTTTGCTTCTATTGGCAAACCTCTTGGTGAGGCTAAGCAAAAAGGAAGCTTGGTTGTTAATGTAGCTCCCGATGTGGAAAAAAGGAAAGCCAAGCCTTCGCAGTCTACAGCTCCGGGTAATGGCAATGCTATGAAGGGTAAAAATGTGGGGTGCGAGTCTGGTGCTTGGGTGGTACCCAAAAAGACGGTGAAGGTTCGCACTCCTCCCTCTTCTCGTAATTATGTTCCACCTATGAATACAAATAAGAATGTATCGTTCAAGCAGCTTCCATGTAACGACAATCGAACGTTGATTGATGCATGGGAAAAAGCAATGCACTCTTATAAAGATGTACTCAATGATGAGACTCCTACCCCACATTTGAATCCCGCAGAAACCTATTCTACAATGACTCAACGCATTGGCTCTTGCACAAATGTGGTAGAAGAAAACGTGCACATGGGCACGTCTACATAGTTCCTCCTGTTTTGTTGCCTTTGTACATATGATCTCCCATGCTTGATCACATCAGATGTATCTCGTTAAATGTGCGTGGGTTATGCGACCTTGATAAATGGCGACTAACCTGGCACTATGTAAATACATGTAGGGCTGATATAGTAGTTTTGCAAGAACATTATCAGCATGAGTTTGCAGGCCAGTGCTCCTATTTTGCGGGTTATTGGATTGCGTATGCTGGTTTGCATCATTACTCTGGAGTAATGATATTATTTTGGCATGAGCTTCAGCCAATTCTAGTGAGTAATGATCCGAGGGGTCGTTGGATGGTGATGCTATGTTTGTTGAATGGTTACATTTATGAAGTTGGAGGTGTATATGCATATACAGCTTCTAGGCAAAGGGCTGCTCTATGACGAGATATCTCTTCTTATCCATGGACATCCAATGCACTCCTTTGTGGTGATTTTAACAACACTCCTGACCTATATGATAGCAACACACGTAATTCGCATATGTTCCTTGTAGAAAGACAAGCATGGGTTTAGCTCCTTGCTTCTACGCAAATGCTTGATTTATGGCATTCCCTCCATCCGGATCTCCAGGGTTTTACTTTTCAGCATACTGCTCATCACTCATATCGTGCACATCTCAATATATTGTATGTTCTCCACAGACAGTAGTATATGACTTAGTGTGTGATGAAGATGGATTGCACTTTGCACTTGTCATATCATCATCCTGTGTGTTGTTGAATTTGTACTTTGGGCAATCACTTTGTGATAGGCCTCTTTATCGGACGTGTCTGCTACATATTAATAATGCTTCTCTTAAGCATGACACCTTTCAAGATATGATTTATAGGCTTGTTCCTCCCTTGATTGCTCACATGCATCTTGATCTGGTGTGAGGTGCAACGGAAGTGAATGTTGAACTTTGCTCAAGATGAGTGCTCCAAACTGTGCTCAAGGTTCCTTTTACTTACGGAAGGGAGAGCCTTCCGTTCCTTAAGTGAGAGAGTGCAATGGACACAAACAAAGTGATGAGCACTGTGAATGAAGGTGCTAAGACTGAGAGATAGAGAGAGAAGAATACGACACCAGAGGAGATGTCAAACCCTCCTCCGAAGCCCCACTCTCTATGGCGAGAGTGGTCTACTATTGATTGCACAAATCTCTACAATGCTTTGGACTTGCCGACGATGTCGACGACGATGAGGACGACGACGAGACGGGCTAAAATCTGAAAACGCTAAGGGCTGAAATCTGCAAATCTTATCTGCTGAATTCTGACTCTATGTTGATGATGATGATGCACTGAAAACGCAGATGCTGAAATCTGCGTTTTTCAGCATCTGCGTTTTCCGGGCTGAATCTGCAAACTACGCTGGATCTGACCGTGCGGAGAGACCTGCTGCGGGAAGGTGAGATCTTCGAGGTTTGGGACTTCTTCTGCGATGTCTAACTGCTGAAAACTGAAAACACTGGTCCTATTGTAGATCTTGTCGCGA
The DNA here is from genome assembly GCF_014529385.1 of Adiantum capillus-veneris. NCBI lineage: Eukaryota > Viridiplantae > Streptophyta > Polypodiopsida > Polypodiales > Pteridaceae > Adiantum > Adiantum capillus-veneris. The sequence goes on along the minus strand of NC_140939.1, from coordinate 129,344,930 downwards.
AGATCTGCAAAAACGCTGAGGTATTAGGCTGATGCAAAAACGCTAGGGCTGAAAATCGTCTGCTGCGGTGGGAATCTGCTAACGCTATGGCTGATCTGCAAACCAAAACGCTAGGGCTGAAAACTGTTTTCTGTTGCAAAAATGCCAAGGTTCCTGCTGTCTTGCTGTAGCCGGCAGGCTGATCTGCTGTACAAAACGCCAGGGCCGGTCTTCATCCAAAAACGCCAGTGTTGATGCTGTGTTTCAAAAACGCTAGGCCTTACTGGGTGTGGGGGGGGGGAGAAGAAGAAGAGTATTTTTAACATCGTAGGAAACTATCCCAAGAGACCTTAAAGATCTATCCGACGAGGAGAGTTGAACTCAAGACCTGTTATTCAAGATGGAAATGGCATAACCGAGAGAGAGAGAGAGAGAGAGAGAGAGAGAGAGAGAGAGAGAGAGAGAGACCCCATTGGCCCTTTCCCACCCCCTTTTCTAAGTGAATGTCATGACTTCTTGGACCTACACTCTACCCTCTCAAAAAACCCTTTGTCTCGTGCATCTTACCCAGTCGATTTATTTGACTGTTGCAAGAGTGTACAAGGAAGAGCGTGCCACATAGAGAGGGCCCTAGAGACTAGGACCTTTCGTACCGCAATGGATCTACCATGCATTAGTTGGAAGCAACCTAGTAGAAAGAGAGCAATAGTTGAGAGAGAGTGTGTGTGTGTTACCAATTTACTTGTTTTGGACAATCTTAAGCATTTAGACTATGATTTGTTATTTCACTCACGTCAATATTCCTTTGATTCTTGCAAACAGTTGATGGACACACAAGCAATCTCCAAATCGCGCGCGGCTTTTTTGGAAGCAATCACACTTTGGAGACTCCACGAGGTAGACGAGCGATCCGGGAGTATCTTGATCAAGCGACCGAGTGTCCCCCCCCCCCCCCCGTCTCCCCCATCCGTTGGGCATATCCTAGGCAACAAGCTCATCAAGAATTGTTTGTGCTTTTGAGAGAATGCCACACTTGACATACACGTAGAAAAATCCATTCCACGCTTTGCCACCTTGTGTTCATAGGCCATTAACTTGTTGGTCGCAAATGTCGACCGGACACCTCCTTATATTTGCGATTAGATCATGAGAAAATCATAAGCGATAAATATCATAAAGATACCACCTCATGTCTAACATCAAATTTCGGAGCCCTAGGTAACGATACCACCATTGCCAAGCATCTAATTGCACAAGTCACCAACTGCGCTCACCTTGGGAGAGCACCTAAAAATGAACAAAGATAAGGATTATGTATGTTGTTGAGGACACACTATTCCCTAAAAGACACGCCACCCTTTCTTGCCATCTGGTGTTTTCTTATCTTTCCACGCTTCACTTTGCACTGCCTTGAAACTCCCTTGTAATGTGATCCCACCAAAACCTGGTGGACCAACAACTACTCATCTTGGTCCAACACCATCGCCACAATCTCCTCCCACATGATAGTACTAGTGTCCCATTGTTAATCAGCAAAGAATAGAAACCAAATACATGACCACAACAAAATGACCATGTCGCCCATGTCAATCTGCTTCGCCATGTAAAATCTCTTTCTACAATACCTACATCTTATATGTATTTTTGCATGGATGTCAATCTTGACTAATCTAAGTTATTCTATTGCGCTTGAAAAACAACACTTTGCCGGGCATATCTACTAATACATTGATGCCAGATTGTTCCAAATCTTCTTGGCATTTATCATCACCTTCACATGTTCTTGATATTTTGTCGTATAGTTCAAGATAATGAGCGCCCATACTTGAGCCGAGAACGTTTTGACACATTTCCTCACAGCCCCCAATACCTCCAAATCCAACTTCTTCATCTCGTGCCTGATGAAAATCCGAGATTGTAGAAGTCGAAAACCGCCATCATCATCATCCACCAAAACTAGACAAACAGTTGAAACCTTTTCAAAGACACCATTTAATGGGAGATTGTCAAAAAGGAAACAACTCAATCCGACTAAAAAGCTAGCGCCCTTACAATGAGACTAATAAGTTGATCACAAGCTACACAGTAAGTGCTTTAGGGGACCATAACATCAAACAACAAGATTTGTCTCCTATCACTTGGCAACTAAAACAAGGAGATGACTTGAAAAAGTTACTTTTCTTCACAATCCTACTAAGAAAAACAAGATCTTGATGTTGTTCAAGTTGGTTCTTGCAAGTTGCAGGGTGTTAAAAAGATGTAGATTCAAAGAAAGGGTCCACATTTAGATATCTTCAAGCACATTGCATACAGGAAGATGAGGCAAGTAAAAGAGCGCATTCACATTCTATTTTCTCTTGAAAAGAGAGCAAATTTTGATTAAAAACCTTGTCTTTGTGGGATAAAAAGAGAGCATGAAGCTTAAGTGCATTCATGTCATAGAATTATGTAGGCAAAGATGGAAAATTTGCATCATGCACACAATACCAAAGACCATGTTGATAGAGGTTGTGCAAACTCAAAGAAGTCACTTACCAAAAGATACAAGAAAACAACACAGCTTAAACGGAGGGCAAAAACTGACACATACACAAGAAATGATGTCAATAAGGCAAGCACAGACAAACTCTCATGAGTCGAGAGGGTGCCGAAATTGCAAGCCCACTTATAGCTTATAGCTTGTTGCTGCAAAGCTCCCTCTTCGGCCTCTAGGCATTCTTCAACTTCAACATTTTCATGTGCTGCTTGTTGCATAGGCCACGTCTGCCTCACATTATGTTGCTTGTTGTACTGGCACTTTTTCTAGCTCTTTGCTTTTCTTCGATGCGCTTGTGTTGTTGCTCTTACCCACATGCACCTCACTCATGCTGTCCTTGGCGATCACTAGGCTTGCACTTGGTACTCTTACTACGTATAGTGTCACAAAGTGATGACGTGTCTGCCCGATAGCATTATAGCTTGTTGCTGCAAAGCTCCCTCTTCGGCCTCTAGGCATTCTTCAACTTCAACATTTTCATGTGCTGCTTGTTGCATAGGCCACGTCTGCCTCACATTATGTTGCTTGTTGTACTGGCACTTTTTCTAGCTCTTTGCTTTTCTTCGATGCGCTTGTGTTGTTGCTCTTACCCACATGCACCTCACTCATGCTGTCCTTGGCGATCACTAGGCTTGCACTTGGTACTCTTACTACGTATAGTGTCACAAAGTGATGACGTGTCTGCCCGATAGCATGCGGGAAACCCTAGCCTTGATTGCTGCTGAAAACCCTAATTTTGCGAACCCTAACCCTAAAACCTGCAAACCCTAAAATCTGCCAAAAACCCTAACCCTAGCAGCAGGAGCACATTTCCGTGAAATGTGCTGAGCATGATAACGTGGCACTGTACGGCCCTGCCCGCTTTTCCGACAGAAATTACGGAAAATAAGGGCAAGCTTTTGGCAGCAGCTTTTCAAATTTGCTCTAGCAAGAGAGAGAAAGAGACTGCTTTATTTGAAAACCAAAAGAGAGCTTCAGAGAGAGGAGCTTTTGGCTATTATCTTTTTATGCTTTTGATATGAAGCTTTTGGGGCTCTGGTTTTGGCATCCCTTGTAAACAAAAAATAAGCGGTTTGGGCTCACTCTGCGGAGCATATGGACGCATAGTCTGAGAGTGAAACCCTAACCGCTCTCTTGTACTTTGATTTGATAATACATAAAGAAATACCGAAAGGGGCGCCAATCTTTGGGGCCAATATCTCTAGGCACGGAACTCCGCCGGGCCACTCCAAATCTATTGTGATCTGTGAATTGTTTTGAAGTGGTTATTTGGTGCTGTGGTGATTAGTGTCCAAGTCTGTTACAGTGGTATCAGAGCACGGCCGATTTCTCTTCTACGGGAAATCCGATCCCCAATTTTTTTTCTGCGGCACCTATGGCTTCACGCAAGGATCAGTTGACTCCCTCTGCATCTGGAGATGCGGACAGGGATCACAACGAAGATTCCGGCAGAGAGTATGGCCCGCCTCGGCCTACTCAGGCGGAGCAGCAAGAGATGAAGCGTCGCCAATTGATCGGCGATGGAACAAAGATGATGCTCAGTTTGCAAAGGATCCGAAATTGGCAAAATATATGAGCGAGAATCTTTTCAGGAAGTGCATGCGCACTGGCAGAAAACCACTACACCACCCCAGAAACCCACTCTCAAGAAACCTTCTGATCACAGGCAATATTCAGAGAAGAAATTAGAAGAGGTGGTTGATGCACGGATTGCTCAGCTTTTTGACGCGCAGAAAAAGCCAAAAAGCACAGCAAAAAGCAGAAGAAAGGCACTGACTTCCCGGGTTATTTGGGTCGTCAGTCGACATTTGACAAAGCAAAGAAACAGAAGAAGCATGTTCGTTTTGAAGGAGTACCCAGTTCTTCTTCTTCTTCTTCTTCTTCTTCTTCTTCTTCTTCTGACAGTTCTTCTAGCTCTTTAGATTTGAGCGAAGAAGACACAAAAGGCAAAAAGCGAAGCAAGAAACAACGCTTCGAAAAGGGCAAGAAAAAGGCAAACGAAGTCTAAATCTCGCCGAGTGACTGACAGTTCTACAAAGGACTCGTCTACAGACAGTTCAGACTCCGATGACGGAAAATTTTATGCGAACAAGAAGAATTTTTACAAAGCCAACCAGTATGACTTTCTAGAAGATAAAAGCAAGAAAGTCCGAGAGTTTAAGGAAGGTGGACAGTCGATCAAATTTGACACTTTTTCAGGATACCAAGATGCTTCAAAGGCTTTGTCTTTTATACAGCAGTTTGACATCGCTTTCGCGGGAGGACGCTACTCAGAGCACTCCAAGATTTGGAGAGCTGCCTCTTACTTTAAGGGGAATGCTCGAACTTGGTGGTCCACGCTTCTTTTAAACAAGACTGCGCCAATTAAATGGCTGAAATTTAAGAAGCTTTTTATTTCTTCTTTTGGTTGATGCAAGTGAAACCGGCCTGTTCAATCCAAAAAGGGCGGTAGACTTTACTTTAAACCTTGATTTAGCTTTCACCCATTATTAGTCGTCTATTTTACACTGTACTTTAGTGACACAAGAGAGGGGAATGGGATACAGATGCTAGAATGCACCTGTATGAGAAGACCGACACCAGATTGGCCCCTAACTTTGCGCCCCTTTCGGTATTTCTTTATTGTTTTCAAAAGAGGGAATAAATGCTGTGGTTCCCTACAAGCTGCCCCCCAAACTCGGCTGAATTCCATTT
>NC_140939.1:129302023-129339521 GCF_014529385.1 Adiantum capillus-veneris | reverse complement strand
ACTTTTTTCTTGTGTGTTTGTTTGTGCATGTTTTGCATTGTGCAATCTTATGCATCTTAATCTATTGCATGTAAAATGATCCAATCTTTCCCCAAAGGATATGTTTACTGCAAAATGTTTTTTTGTTACTTACTTTCTTCTAAAAGGCGGTTCCTTCACGAGAGAGTGAGAGATGTGGGGGGCGCACTGTATTAAATATACGTTAGTTTGACATAAGGGGCATTTTCTTTAGAATTTAACAAGATTACATTGACAAGAAGGGAGTAGGATTACATTTCCCCCAAGCCAATGCGCTATGTATAATAAGGGAAATTCACCAAAATACGCTTGAAATTCGTGAAATTCCCAAAATACCTATGTAACATTTTGTGATGGATTTGCCCCAGTTTTTGCATAGTCTAATCTTTATGACAATGGAGTGTCTTAGACAAAACTATTCACCAATGAGCTCATAGATAGAGGCATATGAGTCTAAAATTGATGAATGATTTCATTTTAGATCACAAAATACCATTTAAACTCCGAGTTCTATTATTATCTACTTGAACGAGCATGGAAAGACATCAAATTTTGTCTCTGATTGTCCTTCCTTTTCTCTTCGCGTGGTGTTGGGCTTACTCTCTCTCTCTTCTCTCTCTCTCTCTCTCTCTCTCTCGCTCTCTCTCTATCTCTCTCTCTCTCTCTCTCTCTCTCTCTCTCTCTCTCTCTCTCTCTCTTCTCTCTCTCTCTCTCTCTCTCTCTCTCTCTCTCACATACCCATGATCCACCCTTCTCTTCCTCATGTTGAGTTGTGGTGCTGGGCTCTCTCATACGCCCCCTCCTCTTCCTCATGTTGAGTTGTACATTATCTGATTATATCAAAAATCCACCTCATTTTATACTCCCCTTCAATCTTGATTACATGTCTTTAAGAACTTAATCGACGATTACAAAACACACGATGTATGCATTTTAATACAGACTTAGCATTGTCATTTTTAGAGAGAGAGAGGGGGGAGAGAGAGAGGGATTTCGAACATCATAGGAAAAACTTAAGAGACCTCAAAGATATATTTGACAATTGGTGAACTCCAATGTAACAAACTTGGGTGATAGAAATGTTATTCCAATTCTCCTCTTCTTAATCAGACACACACACACAACATACACACACACACCACCACACCAGAGAGAGAGAGAGAGAGAGAGAGAGAGAGAGAGATGAGAGAGAAGAGAGAGAGAGAGTTTATGATTCACATGGATGGATAGTTAAGTGTCCCTTTTGCACTCTTAGGAAGGGAATTCTCTACTTGAGTAGTTCAAGCAAGAGACAAGGCCTTAACAATGGCACTCACATATTGGATGTTCTCATTCACAATTTTGTCTCTTCTTATGGGTTTGGTGTTTGCAAGACGTTCCTCATTAACAAGCTGATCTCTTCTAATATGGGTTTTCATTGTTTTTGCTTATTGATATTATATATTTAACCTCACACTTTAAGCTCTTTCTATTCACGAGTGCAACTTGCTTTCTGTCAATTGGGCTAAGGGCTATACTAAGAAGATACATTAATAATTTTCAAGGTTTTGTTCCCAGGCATACCTTAGATAGGTGTGGTAACTGTGAGATTGCAATGGTGTGAACCTACCTTTACTTGAAAAAGTGTCAGATTTTTACAATAAACAAACTCAATTTTGATCTCTTTATGGTTAACCTTAGTACCACATTAGTCTATCAGTACACTCATACTATCTTGCAATTGCTTCAACACCTTGCTATGAAAGTCGAGATGTAGAAGTGTAGAGCAATGAGGAGTATGAGAGAGAGAGAGAGAGAGAGAGAGAGAGAGAGTTAGACGAACACAAGCAAACAACCTCTAGGTAATATTTCAAGTTTTAAGAGAGAATAAACTTTATGTTAATCAAAAGAAAAGTGAATTTCTCTTGCAAGAGATTCAGTATTTAGGTCACATTATCTCTCAAGATGGTATTCAAATGGATCCATCAAAGTTAGAGGTAATAAAAGGAAGGCCTAACCAAGGAATCTTCATGAACTAAGAAGCTTTATAGGTATGTGTGCATACTACAAATGCTTCATAGAAAAGTTATCACAAACTGCAAGACCATTACATGACCTAATAAAGAAAAACGTTAGGTATACATGGTCTGCCAAGGAGAAAAATGCTTTCAAAAATCTTAAAGAAAAGCTTATATCTCAACCTGTGCTTACACTACCGGATCTCTCAAAGCCATTTGAGATCCAATGTGACGCTTGTGTGATTGCCTTGGAGTTGTTTTTCTCCAAGAAGGGCACACCATAGCCTATGAAAATCGAAGGATGTTGAGCAAGCTCTAGGCATATATGAAAAGGAACTCCTCGCAGTTCTACATGCCTTAGACTCATGGAAGCGCTATTTATTGGGGACTCCTTTTATTCTGCGAATGGATCACCAAAGTCTTAAGTACTTCATGATGTAGACCAAGATCTCCGACAAACAAATGAGGTGGGCAAATTTCCTTTCGCAATTTCATTTTCATATTGCTCACATTGCTCGCAAGCATAATCAAATAGCCGATGCACTCTCAAGGCGGTCGAGAGTGAATGGGGTTTCCATAGCAACTCACAATGATCTATTTTCTATGATAGATGAGTATGCTATTGATCCCGATGTTAAAGATGTGATTTCAGCCCTTGCACTAGGGAAGAAAGAGGAACCATTACTATATAAGATGGTTATCTTCACTATGGCAATAGACTATGCATTACTAACTCACTCCATGAGAAAGTAATGACGAATCTCATGTTCTCCTTATGCAGGGCATAGAGGGATTCAGTGTACCATAAAAGGGATTGAAACATATTTCTATTGGCTTACATGAAAGCAAACATACAAGAGTATGTTTCTAAATGTGTGGTATGCCAAAAGACGAAGTTTGATAAGGGAAGGAACCTGGATTGCTTCAACATTTGCCAATCCCTAAATCACCATGGGAGATCATATCTATGGATTTTATCTTGGGATTTCCTAAGTCTATCCATGGGAATACGAGAATATGGACGATAGAAGACAGGTTCAGTAAACAAGCTCATTTTATACTTGTCAAAATGACTATCAATCCAATCAAATGGCAACCCTCTTCGTTTCACAAATCTTCAAGTACCATGGCTTGCCAATGTCCATAGTGTTGGATAGAGATCCTAGAATGACGAGTAATTTTTGGAAGAGTCTCTTTGAGAATCTAGGGACAAGACTAAACTTCTCTTTGGCCTATCAGCCGCAAACGGATGGCCAAAGTGAAATAGCTAACCTAACAATTCTCGATCTACTAAAAGCCTATTTAACAGAAGTAGATCAAAGATCCCAATGGGAGAAGTACTTACCCTTAGTGAAGTATGCCTACAATAACACTGTACATACTTCCACGGGAAAAGCACCTTTTGAGATTATAGAGGGAAGATCAATAAGTCCCCTGCTACTTAAGGTACACGACAAGATCTTCGTTGCAGATGAGTATAGCCGAGACCTACAAGAATCTTTCCAAAAGATTAAGGATGCTATCTCGATCTCACAGCAAAGACAAAAGGCCGCTGCTGATAAGCACAAAGAGCCCAAGCCTTTAAAGAAAATGATTGGGTCTTACCTAAATTTCCCAAGGCTCGATTAAGGCACACGATAGGCAAGAATCCTATGGGACACCAAAAGTACTATGCTAAGTTAGCGAAAAGGTATTGTGGTCCCTTCCAGATTCTTAGGCCAATCAATTCAAGTTTCCCAGCCATTGGGTCATACACAATGCTTTTCCAGTGAGCCTAATAAAGCCTTAGAAAGGAGAGCCAAGTCAAGAACCAACTATTGAAGACCCACCGGAGATTGAGGACCAAGAAGATTAAGTAATATCTAATTCTCCTAAATGATTTTCTCATGTTAAACTGATCATTTAATATGGGGAAGTGCCAGTGGCAAAAAAGCTAGAATATTGGTTAAGGTGACAAACTGCCACATTAGGGATCCAAAGGAGGGTCCATCTGCAAAAGAGCAATGTGCAACAACGGGATTAAAAGACCCTAAGGTTCAGCCGAGTAAGACTTACAAAATTCAAAGGTTGTGTCCAAAGGTCAAACACTAGGAAAATTGGACGCGTTGTGTGTGTACCAAAAAGTCTTCATGGCTCCTACATAGAAGGGGTCGAGCCTTGCAAGTAGGGGATGAGAGACAAACTTGCACACACACAAACTCCCTTTACACAAAGGGAATGAGGGACACATGCCAGCTTCCTAGCCCAGATGTCCACAAGGTGTACTCAAATCCTATTAGAAGGGGTCGAGCCTTGCAAGTAGGGGATGAGAGACAAACTCGCACACACACAAACTCCCTTTACACAAAGGGAATGAGGGACACATGCCAGCTTCCTAGCCCAGATGTCCACAAGGTGTACTCAAATCCTATTGGATGGCCTTGGAGGTGGACCAATGAGAATTAGTCTAGAGTAAATCTAGTTTAATTAAATTACAAACACTTAATAAAAGAACCAATAGGAATTCAGATCTCTAGAAGACTATTGGACAGTCTCCCGAGGATCCCAATGAGAATTCAACAGCCCAATGGCTTGCCTAATTCCTATTCGCTAGGAGACGAAGGGGTCCAATGAGAGTTTTGTTGCATTAATAAATTACCTAAAGCTCTCACAAAAGGGGAAAGGGGGCCACATGTGAGAAGGCTATCACTTATGCTCTTGAAATTCCATTGGCTAAGCCTAGAGAGGTCCAATAGGTTGTGAGAATGAGCAAATAGCAAGAAGGCCTACACCAGCAACTCTTGGCTTTGTGATGCAAATCCAACCAAGAGCCAAGCTTCAATGCATGATCATCTCCTCCACGATGCTAGTTACTAAGCTATGCTATGCTAATATGAGTGATTATGTGAGGAGATGTACATCTTTCTTGTAAGACTACTCCTTCTTTCTCTCAATCTACTCTCATACCCCGCTACCTCTCACCATCTTCGAAGGTGTGTGAGGTCTTGGGTCTGAGACTGTGAGGGAATTGATGTTGTGTTTTATACGTGTTTTTCTTAGTGCTTGAAGTTTCCATCTTCATTGCACTAGCTAGTATAGAAGGAACACAAAGAATTGTATTGGCTAGAAGCATGTTAACGTGTCGCTGAATATGTTGTCCCGAACATTGCTAGTTACTTGTGCTTGTTAGCATATACTGAAAACGGATGGGCAAGTCCTTTGAATTTCAAATGTTCCATAAAAAAATTATTTTCCCTCCTCATGTGCTTCTGTTTTTAGTTACTAAAGACGACGTGGGGACTCTCTCTCTCTCTCTCTCTCTCTCTCTCTCTCTCTTTTGTTCCTTGTGCCGAGAATCCTTTCTGAGAGAGTAGTTGTCAAAGCTGAGCTCTTTCTCCATTCTCACAAAGACCTACAGAAATGGAGAACAAGCAGCCAACATTATTGCCACTAGCTCCAATGTTGAAAATGGATCTGTATTGTAATCTGATGGGGTAAGTAAATTTTATGTGTAGCCCACCCACTCCAAATGAAGTCATTGGTTTTGTTGGTCACATCTATAGTTTTGTGAGGGCATTTGTTCATACATAGTATGTGTGTATTTACAACATCAAGTGTTGACAGCTATACAATTAAGTGATTTTAAGTAACATATTATGCACGTCTACAGTTCTGAGCAAAAAGCAAAAGAGAGCCACTACAGGAAATGAATTACAACTCCCAAGATCTAGCTCTTTCTGTAATCATGGAATATGAGAGAGTAAGAAAGAGAAAACAACGGGATCAGAAACAAATGAAATTTGAACAACATCATGCCCTCAACGATGAGGAGAAAAAGAAAATCTCCTCTGAGATTGTGAGAGCTTTCAAGAGTAGGACTGAAGGTTTTAGTACAGAAGCAAAGTGGGAAATTTGGAATCTTGTTGCGCAACATCCGCATGTTCAGGTGATCCATGACGAGTCTTTCGAGGAGGAGGCTGCTGTACAGACCGCAATTGTCTCCAATGTCCGCAGCACATTGGCTACCGTCAAGCAGCCAGGTTCCAATGAGGAGTTGTTTTTGAAGAATTCAGCATTGCAGATGATGTTGAATTCAAAGGAAAACATGCCTATTGCAAAAATTTCCAGGGTCCTAAATGTCAATCGTCGCACCTTGCACAAGGCGAGATCACCACAGGCGAAGCCCGATGTTGATGGTCGATTGTTTTCATTGGTTGCATGTCACAAGCAACACCATGAAATTAAGGAATTGGTCTACACATTTTGGAAAGTGGAGACTCGCATTTCACCGAACAAGAAGGATGCTTTTTGAAAGAGGATGGGGAGGAAAAGGTACATATAACACCCAGTGCACCTCCTAGAAGAGCCTCAGGTGATCAATCAAATACTTGTACCATAACTTATGCATTTTATGCATTGCATCTCTAGTGCTTAGTAACTTGTAAATGCTAATCAATAGCATACTGACTGGTAGACTTTTGCTAGTTAGCATATGGACTATGTTGGTTAGCATATTGACTATGCTAGTTAGCATATGGAGTATGCTAGTTAGCATGTCTTGGGTTCTAAATAGCATACAAATCTAGTTGGTTAACACAATATGTATGCTAATTAACATAGCTGGAATGCTAGTTAACAAACCTAATATGCTAGCTACATACCTAGTATGCTCAATTGCATGATAAGTACGTTGTTTAATAGAAAGTGATTATGCTAGTTAGCATATGGAGTTTGCTAGGTAGCATACAAAGTATTCTAGTTAGCAGGCCTTCAGTTCTAAATAGCATACACAATTAGTTGGTCAACACAAAAGGTATGCAAGTTAACACCACTTGTGCTAGTTAACACCTAGTATGCTCACTAGCATGATGGGTATGCTATTTAAGACAAGGTTTATGCTAGTTAGAACTAGCAGTTGGGTTGGGTATGCTAGTAAGCATATGGAGTATGCTGGTTGGCATAAGGAGTATGCTAGTTAGCATGCCTTGTGTTCTACCTAGCATATAAAGCTAGCTAGTCAGCACAAGATGTATGCTAATTAACATCATTTATGCTAGTTAGCACCTAGTATGCTCAATAGCATGATGGGTGTTTTAATGCGTATACTAGTTAGCATAGTGAGTATGATAGTTAACATGTGGAGTATGCTATAGACTGTAGCATATGGACTGTGCTAGTTAGCATATGGAGTATGCTAGTTAGCATGCCTTGGTCCTAAATAGCATACAGAGCTAGTTGGTTAACACAATATGTATGCTAATTAACATACCTAGTATGCTAATTAACATACTTGGTATGCTTATTAACATACCTAGTATGCTAGCTACATACCTAGTATGCGCAATTGCATGATAAGTACGATGTCTCTAACAGATAGTGAATATGCTAGTTAGCACCTGGAGTTTGCTAGTACTAGGCCTTGAGTTCTAAATAGCATACGGAGTTAGTTGTTCAACTCAAAAAGTATGCAAGTTAACACCACTTATGCTAGTTAACAACTAGTATGCTCACTAGCATGATGGGTATGCTATTTAAGACAAGGGTTATGCTAGTTAGAACTAGCAGCTGGGCTCGGTATGCTAGTTAGCATGCCTTGTGTTCTACCTAGCATACAGAGTTAGTTGGTCAACACAAAAAGTATGCAAGTTAACACCACTTATGCTAGTTAACAACTAGTACAACTAGTATGCGCACTAGCATGATGGATATGCTATTTAAGACAAGGGATATGCTAGTTAGAACTAGCAGCTGGACTGGGTATGCTAGTTAGCATATGGAGTATGTTAGTTAGCATGCCTTGTGTTCTACCTAGCATACAGAGCTAGCTAGTCATCACAATATGTATGCTAATTAACATAATTTTTTCTAGTTAACACCTAGTATGCTCAATAGCATGATGGGTGTCCTAATGAGTATGCTAGTTAGCATATGGTATGTGCTAGTTAGCATGCCTTGTGCTCTACCTAGCATACAAATTTACCTGGTAAACACAAGATATATGCTAGCTAACACTCTTTATGCTAGCTAACATACGTTGTTGCATGCACATTAGCATGTTGATTGTCACTATGATTTGTTTTCATGAAATTGTTGGATGTCCTAGTTAGCAATCTGAATACTGATCATCATTTGGATGTTGGAGGTTGAGTTCTTTCATAGATTCAAGGAAAAACATCCAGATTGCAAGATTGGCATGAGAATGTTTGAGATGTTGAAGCCATTCTTTTGTAGGTGACTGAAGGATAGATACACATGCTGTAGAGCGAATACCATGTGCAAATGTCTTTTTTGAAGGACACACTGAACCACATGCGCTCTCGTGCTTTTGGGTTGCATAGAGCTGGTTGTGACTGTATATGTAGTATCTGTGCCCTAGGTGACAACATTAGCAAGGGTTGCTTAGCTTCACATCACACGTTCAAAGGTGTCACACATATGTGGGAGTCTGTTCTCTATCCAAAGCCCACATATGAAGTTTTCCATAGAAGGGAATTCCTGATGGGAGATTGTTTGACACGTGGAGTGAATACATTGGAATTATGCTGCTTGGAGACAGCAAAGCCAGGTAATAGTATTAATGTGAAAGTATTTTCATATGTACAAGCTCAAGACAAGCATGGAAATATTAACAAAAAATAAGATCTTTTGCACAAAGAAATGTAGTGCTAGGAGTTTCTTCAACTCTTGAAGACCAAGTTGGAGCTCTTTATCACTCATAACTATGTGGCTCGATGGCAAGGACAACAATTCAAGGATTGCATTCTTGGGTTTTTGGACGATGTCGTTGTGTCAGTTGTTGATTTTGCAGAGAATTATGCCTTCAAGGAACAAAATGAGATTTGGTCCTCAATGCATTGGCACTCTAGTCAAGTAACCATTTTTGTACACATAACATACTACTGTAGGGCAGGGGAGGTAGTCAAAACCATCCACTTCTTCATATCAGATGACAAGGTGCATGACACGTTGTTCGTGTAGCACTATTTCATGCTACATCGTGATTGGTTACAACAGGAGGGTGTCACTCCTAAGCAACATTGGGTGTGGTATGATGGTGCGGCCTCACAGTTCAAGGGAGCCAGGACTTTTTAATTCATTGCAAGATATGGTGGACTCACGGAGATGGGGATGATCTGGTTCTTCTTTGGATCGGGGCATGGAAAGGGAGAGCATGATGGTACTGGAGCAGTTGTGAAAAGAACCTTGACCCTTGAACAACTAAAACCTAATGGAGCTATTTTGTGGTGTGCAGCTGATTTGGTTGCTTATCGCCAAGACAACCTGTCAGGGAGCACCTTCACACTATCCTTCAAAAGAAAGGGAATGTGCCCGTGTGTTCTGGGAGGTTAAAGAGGGGGAAGTGAACAGAGAGGGGAAGTGGAATTGTGCCACTGTGGCAAAAAATTGCTCTCTGCGTGCTTTTCGTGGCCACAACCCTGGGGATTCAACTGCCCTTGCAACAAGAGCCTCGACATGTTTCTATGATGCATGCATGCACAGAAGATGGATTCGTTGCATCAATAAAGCTCACGTGCAGCCTTGGGATTATTATACTCTACTGCCATTACCTCATGAGGCTGTGTTAGATTCGGAAGATGAAGCAGCCGCCTATAATAACTTCACATACGAAGGTCATCATGATGTGTTGAGTAGCGCTCTATGTGCTGGCGACACATTTGCTGTAAATCCTGATGCTTTGACCAACGTCGAGGATGTGGATTTCTACCTGGTCAAGTGTGTTGCAGCGAAGGAGAAGGTGGAGAAGGGGTACCTTGATGAGTGGGTCAATGCAATTGATAGAGGCTCATATGTTGTGCAAGGTCTATATTACGAGCAATTGGATGCATACACCTTCAAGCTAGACCACAAGCAGCCCATCGTCCACGTACTTTCACATATGGTACGATGTATCAAAATACCCATGGAGCACATCCCAAGGAGATGGAATGTGTACAAAATCAACCCAGAAAGCTATGAAGCAATCTATTATAGCATGCCCTTCAGCTTTTAAGTTGTAATCACTGCATCTTCAATATACTTCTTGCTCAGAGATAATGCAATTTTATCGAAAACATGGGTATCTTCTATCTCTTGTGTCTCTTGTGTGCTTTGTGTATACATGGATTTGGTGTCTATCATAGAGGGGTCTTAGTTTTAAGAGAGATCATTTGTACAATCTGTCTCATTGTGTTCTAATTGTGTTTTTTGAGTATGCTAATTAGCATAAATTGTATGCTAATTAGCATACTATTAATGCTAGTTAGCATACAAAATGTTCTAATTAGCATACCTTTTGCTGGTTTTCAAGGAGAAGAGATGGCAACTTCTTGTATATTGTGTATTCTAATGCTAATTAGCATACTGTTTATGCTGATTAGCATAAACTTATATATATGCCAGTTATCATAAATAGTATGCTAATTAGCATTAGCATTGTTGGTTTTCAAGGAGAAAAGATGGTAGCTTTTTGTATAGTGTATGCTGATTAGTATACTGTTTATGCGAGTTGGAATACCCTTGCTGGTTTAGGGAAGAAGAGATGGTATCTTTTTGTATATTGTGTATATTAATTAGCATACCTTTACCTTTGCTGGTTTCAAGGAGAAGAGATGAAAGCTTTCAGTTCTCTGTGTATTCTAATTAGCATACTGTTTATGCCAATTGGCATACCTTTGCTGGTTTTAAGGAGAAGAGATGACAGCTTTCTGTATACTGTGTGGTCTAATTAGCATACTATGCTATGAGTGAAAGTTAGCACAAACAAAAATGCACAGTATGCTAATTGAAGGTATGCTAATTAGCATGCTAATGTATGCTAATGAGAATACTCTTTTTGCCAATTGGCATAAACAGTATGCTAATAAGCATATCTTTGCTGGTTTTAAGGAGAAGAGATGACAGGTCTCTGCATCCTGTGTATGCTAATTAGCATATTGTTTATGCCAATTTGCATTTTGTGAGTATGCTAATTAGCATAGTTACCTGGCATAAATAGTATGCTAATTAGCATAGGTTCGTTGGTTTCAAGGAGAAGTGTAAGGTCCCCAATCCCGCCGACACCAAAAATGGGATGGTACCATTGACAGGTCTCTAGGCCTACTAAAGTCAGAGTCCTTAAACAAGGAAAATTCCAGGGAATTCACCCTTACCATTAACAAATGGTTTAGGTTTATAGCCCTAGAAAGAGACCTAGTCCTGTCTCGCACTGGAAACGGGACCATTAAAAAAAATTTCCGGCCCTATAACTTCATCGTTCAGATTATGGTTTCCTTAGCCAACGCTTTTCCCCCCTGACATATGTGAGGTCACAGCCGTTGGTGGATTCCTCTTCCAAGTGAAGAAGTTTCTAAACGTTTTAGTGCGCGGGAATGGATAGTTACCTGACTAATCAAGTCCACCCGTCCATGATTGACAACCTTAGTCAATCCCCACTTAACACCCCGCACTCACACATGATTTCTGTGTTTAATTACTACCACATTCTTTTCACAATTAAAATAATGATTCCTTTTTAACTTTCACAACTGCATTTCATTAAGACAACCTTTGAAAATAGTATTTGAAGACATTCTTTCAACAAACAAACATCTTTAGACTTAAGACAAAGTACTGTCATTCTGAAGTATCTCTGACCAGTACTGGCTTGTCTCAAGACCACCTATACAGGGGTGAAAAAATGGCACCCATTCCTTATTTATAAAAACCAGGGTGGAAAAAGCCATCACCCAAAGTCCGGGCGCCCATACGCCAACCGGCTGCCCATACAACCAGGCGGTTCCTCTAGGATAAACTTGAAAGTACTATCCACAAACACAAACAAGCACGGGGTAAAGACTCCACGCGTGCTGAGGAAACCGACTCATCCATGATGGTATCTCCATCATTACTCATCACATGGGACTGCTCGTCCATGTGCTGTGGGGCGGGAGCCCGTAGACTTTCCTCCGTTGGCCTATGGCTAGGCCCAGCCTCATGGTCATTAGTGGCCTTGTTTCTTTTGTTGCTAACATCCTCTTCCTCGGTAAGAGGATTTCCCCTAGTTCTCTTTGGAGCCATGTCGGCAGCCTTATAAAAAGACTTAATCGATTAGAAGTTTAATTGAATAATCTTCTTTTTTTCTTTTTTACCCAAAAATAAGGATTCTTGGAGTAAGTAGGTATCCTTGATAGTTAATATGATGAGATATTCCTCCTGTAACTTCTTTATGCTATAAGTAATTTCCCATAATTACCATTTAATTTGGGAAGCCCTTTAACTAGGTTTTTTACTTAGTCTATATTCCATTTCAGCCTTAGTGAATTATAAATTTCTATCGACTAATGGATTACTAACACTAAATTGTAATTGGATATGTTCTATCTTTATGAATTTTCATAAATCTGATTTGTAACCTTTCCCTCCTATACTTATGGTCTAATTTAGGCAAAATTTTGCTGATAGTAATTTGTTATACCAACCATTTATGTTGAGGTAGTTTTTTCACCCTTCAATAGTGATTTTGGACCTCAGATATTTATTTGGTAATTAGATAAATTCACTTACTAATTTTCTTTCTCTATTTCATACGCAAAATCGGTTACTTTTAATGAAGATAATTATTTAAACTATTTATTTGAGGTTGGGGTATTTATCACACATTTTTCAAGATGTATTCTACCTTTGATATTTATATCAAAGGTTTTTGGATCAATTTACTATTTTTACTCTTTTATTTTCCCTAAAAATAATGTAATTTTACTGAGATAATTAGGTAAACTAATTATCTAAGGTAAAAATAATAATTCCCGGTTCCCTAACATGTAATTTACCTCTGATAAATAACTCAATGCATTTTGAATCAATTTGCTAATTTCCCTCTTTTAATTTGTCCTAAAAACAAAGTAATAATTTAGGTAAATTAGTTATCTGAGATTAACATAATTATCACGAGTTTCCTAACATGTAATTAACCTTTGGAAAATGATGCAAAGCATTTTGAATCAATTTACTAATTTCCCCCTTTTCATTTTTCCTAGAAACAGAGTATTTCTACTAAAGTAATTAGGTAAATTAATTATCTGAGCTTGACATAATTATCACAGATTCCCTAACATGTAATTAACTTCTGATAAATAACTCAAGGCAGTTTGAATCAATTTACTAATTTTTCTCTTTTAAGTTGTCCTAAAAATAGAGTATTTTTGCTAAAGTAATTAGGTAAATTAAATATCTGAGCTTGACATAATTATCATGAGTTCCCTAACATACAAGTAGCCTCTGATAAATAACTCAAATCAATTTGATTATTTTCCCCTTTAATTTTCTCTAAAAAATAGTGTAATTCTGCTTAATTAATTATGAAAATTACTCAAAAAATTATAAGATAATTTTCCTAGCTTAATGACTGTCTAATAAAGCTTTGATAACTACCTCAACTTAATATAAACTTAATTAATATATTTCTCATTAATTTATGGTTAATTTGGATAATTTCAGTCTTAATATGATAGGATAATTAATTAGCTTAATATTCCCAAGATTTAATTATAACAATCAGCATAGAATATTTAATTAAGAGAGGATTTATGAGTATATATAGGCCTAATCTTTAATTTATGAAGAAAATAGATTAACCTAGCCTTGCTGGTTACGAAGGATTAGGCTAATTACCGTTTAAATTAATCAACTATAGCTTAATCTCTAGTGATTTCTGCATAGCGGTCTCTCTAGATGAGAGAGAATGTGTCAAGGCTCCGAGTCTAAATTTTTATGAAGGGAAGGGGGTCTTTTTATAGTTTTTCTGGGCCCTGGGCAGTTTCTGGCAGGTTTTGACACCCCAAGCAGGCCCCCAGCTTGAAGATGGCGCCAACTGCTGCTAAATTAGTCTCAGGCAGGTTCCCCCCAGCTCCACACTTCCCCCATACCTTCCAGAATCGATTTTGGTTGATTTTACTGATTTCTAAGATGAAAATTGGAATATCAATTAATTCTAGAACCTTAGGATAAGAAAGTCTTTGTTAATAATTATTACTGAAACCATCCAATTTTTATTAACTAATTGAATTCCTAGTGTAACCTTCCAGGGCCTGTAACTTTTTCAGTTTTTATCGGATTCTGATTCTGAAAATTACTAACCATAGTAAAGCTCTGCTTATGATTCCAAAAATACCAATATTAGCCATGATTGAATCCTTCAATAGTGGTTTCCAAGTTAATTTTACAAGCTTTGTACAATTTTTAAGGTTTCGAAAACTGGAAACCTTACAAGAAGAGATAACAGCTCTCTGTATACTGTGTATGCCAATAAGCATATCATGTATGCTAATTAGCATACTTTATGCTGGTTTCAAGAAGGGATGGCAGCTTTATATATACTGTGTATGCTACTTAGCATACTATGCTGTGAGTGGAAGTTAGCAAAAACAAAAATCCACAGTATGCTAATTGAAGGAATGCTAATTAGCATACCATGCATGCTAATTAGCATATCATTTATGCCAATTGGCATGGACAGTATGCTGATTAGCATACCATTGCTAGTTTCAAGGAGAAAACATAGCAGCTTCCTGTATACTGTATATGCTAATTAGCATATTATGGTATGCTGTGGGTGGAAATTAGCACAACAAAAATGCTCAGTATGCTAATCAGAATGTATTCTAATTAGCTATTGTGAGTATGCTAATTAGCATACTGTTTTGACTGTGTTAGCATAAATAGTCCGCTAACTAGCATAAACATTATGCTAATTAGCATACCTTTGCTGATTTCCAATGAGAATGTATACAATTTCAATGTTTACAAGACGCCAACAGTACACATAGTATTGTCTTTAAAAAAAGAATAGTACAGGATCTAATCATACCATTTGAAGTGAATGTCGGAATAGTTACAAACATTGGAAAGGCAATTTACAAATTTCCCTCATAATGTTACAAAACTGTAGAGAGCCTCCTGCTCTGGATAAGATCATGGTTTAGCGCGCTTGTACACTCGCTTTTGCCCAGTGTTCGTTTGCTTCTTTGTTGCTGATCTTTTGGGTCTTGCTCTCTTTCTTCTTCTTGTTGAGATTTTGGATCTTGCTCTCTTTCTTCTTCTTGCTGAGATTTTGGTTCTTGCAACTCTCTTTCTTCTTCTTCTTCTTGTTGCTTCTCTAATTTTTCCCTTTGTAGCCTCCCTCTCTTATGTCTTTCAACTTCTTCATCAGCCTCCCTTTGTCTCCTACAAATGGCTTCAGTATGCTGGGCCTCGTTGCACCAGTGAATTTCTGATTCTAGCTTCCTAATCACTTGATGTGAAAAAAAATCTAGGGCAGTATCAAACACATTTTCAGCTGTTTACGCTACACGATCCTCTGATTGCAGCCATAGGAGCAGCGAGCTGCTTAAAGTATCTATCAAGAAGTTTTACCGATGTTCTCTGGTCTAGTCCTCTATCTTAGGAGTAACAAGCCAACTTCCTTCAGGGTTTTGGCAAACTTTGTACATACTATTGTCAATAATTAGACCGTTTCGGGGCCCAAAGTTGCAGTTCTTCCAAAAAAATCTTAAATCCTTGAAGAATACAGGCTTATTACATATTTGCCAAGGCTGGCCACTACAATGACTCTGTGTAAAAACGCCTCTCAGCTTATCCCGCTGCTCTTTGAATACTGTTTCTAATATTTCATTCACTTTGGGTGCCATGCTGTGCTCCATATATACACATAGAAAATCGGAGGCACCAATCCAAAAATTTGTGGCTGTCTTTGTGACAAAATACCAACCTCCTATCTTGCACATTGTACTTTCTCATTTCCCCTGCATGTTTAGGGGGAATGTCACCGTGCATTGGCTCTACATCTTGAACAAGCAGGCCATTTAAATCAAGAACCAAAGCACGCCCCTCGTCTAGCAATGGCTTTGGGATGCATATTTTGTCTGGCAGTGCATACCACTCACAAAAATAACTTCCCCCGAGGGATGAACATAACTGAAGTACTCAGTTATTTTCGTTAAGCGTTTAAGATAGCTAGCCAGGCACTTCTCAATCTCGTCTTTTTCTTTTTGTAGCTATCTAGCCTTGGCAATATGACACTTTTGTATGGTTTTGCATGCAATGGCATAATTCAAATCATGCAGGGCAACTAGCTGCAATTTCTCTTGCCCTGTGACACAGAAATGGTATGGAATAAAGACATCATAAAGGACAAGCAAAAACTATTGAACTGTTGCACAGTAAAATAATATTGAAAAGAGTTTTTCCATTATGAATATCTAGAGAGATACATGCCACAAGGTGTGGAACTTGCTAACACTACATAACTTGGACACAATAGGGAACAGATTCATCATAATTTCTTGCAAGCACGTGAGCAAATGTCTTTCTTTTCACCACTGCTGTGTTCATTTATGTCATCCAGGGTGCTCGGAGGGGCAGCACATTTCTCATCCACAGGTTCTTCCAGAATCTATTCTAGGCCACCTTTTCTCTTTAATTTCACTTTGTTTAAAAAACCCTGTAGGGGGCTGTCATCACTGGCGTCTTGCGTAGTCAGCCCACTGTCAATCTTGAAACCTTCCTCTTGAGCACTCCTACCTTCCTCTTGCACACTCCTAACTATTTCCTCATGCTTGTTTGATCATTTGTAGGAGGCTTGGGTTTGGGGTGAGTAATCATGATAAAATCTTCATCATCATCATCTGTTTCTTTACCATCTACAACAGCCTCGTGCGCTAATTCATGTTGTGGCATTACATCTACCCTTTCATGATGTCTATCCAGGTCATCAAATTCATCATCACAGAGCTTCTCTTCTTTACTTTGATTGACAGGTGTCTTGTCGGGTTTGCATCCTGCATCATTGATACCTGTGTACTCCATTCACCCATTAATTTTCATCGATACCATTATGATTGCTTGTATGCATAGTGTGACAAGTAGCATTCCATGTACGGTAGGCATCTATATCCTGTAGACATTCATATTGTCTATGCTAACTATGCTAACTAGTATACAAAGTGTGCTAACCACCATGATCAATATGCTAACAAGGAAGTGTGAATATAGTGTGTATGCTAACTAGCAGAGAATGTATGCTAATTAGCATATATAAAATATTAATAAGAAAAATTGTGTGTATGTTAATGGTATGCTTATTATTGATGGTGTGCTAATTAGCATACACAGTTGTATGCTAATTAGCATACAATGTATGCTAGCATAGATGGTATGCTAACTAGAGGATAAGTTATGCTAATAAACATAGCATCTCTACTAATTAGCATACCATTTTTACTGGTTAGCATATTGTGCATGCTAACTAAAATACACATTATGATAACTAGCAAAGAGGTATGCTAACTAGCATACAAATTATGTTAGCTAGCTCAAAATGTATGCTAACTAGCATAGAGGTATGCTAACAAGCATACACATTATGCTAGCTAGCAAAGAAGGCATGCTAACTAAACTTTGAATGCTTGTTAGCATGCACCAAATGCTAGCTAGCATACAAGGTGTGCTAGTTAGCATACTGAGTATGCTAATTATCATATCTTTTTTATAGTTATCATACTTGCATGCTAGCCATCATACAAAATGTTCTAATTAGCATACCTTGTTAGCTAGTTAGCACACATGGCTAAACAAAATGTTCTTATTAGCATAAAAAGTATGCTAATTAGCATACATTTTATGCTAATTAGAACATTGTGTATGATGGCTAGCATGCAAGTATGATAACTATAAGAAAAGGTATGCTTATGCATGCTAATTAGCATACCTTTTTCCTAATTAGCATACTTGCATGCTAGCCATCATATAGTGTTCTAACTAGCATAAAAATTATGCTAATTAACATATGGAATATGCTAATTAGCATACCCTGTATGTTACTTAGCACACTGTGTTGGCTAACTAACATATAGGGTATGCTAATTAGCATACCTTGTTTTCTAGTTAGCACATTGTGCACTAATTAGCTTATTTAACATGCTGATTAGCATACTTTGTGTCTAACTGGGAAACTCTCTATGCTAGTTAGCATGCATAGTTTGTTAATTAGCATAAAAGGTATGCTTATTAGCATACACAGTATGCTAACTAGCATACAAAAAATGCCAACTAGTATTCACAATATGTTAGCTAGGATAACTATCTGTGCTAACTAGCATACACAGTATGCTTACCACCATGACAATGTATGCTAGCTATATCTCATAGTATGCTAACTAGAATAACTAGGTTTGAAAACTACCATGCACAATATGCTAGACACCATACCCACTAAGCTAACTAGCATTCCTTTTATGCTAACTAGCATACCTTTTATGCTAACTAGCATAACTAGGTTTGACAGCTACCATACACAATATGCTAGACACCATACCCACTAAGCTAACTAGCATACATACAACTAGTGTAGGAATCAAGTCTGGATAACTATTCCTTAACAATATCTTACCAGAACTCTGTGTGATTGGAGGTCCTTGCCCTGTGATGTTGCCACACCATTTAGCTAGTATCCTCTGTTGGTAGATGGAAGCTCTACATTTGGTCCCCAAGGAGCATGCAACAACAAAACAGATTAGGTGATAAGTATGCTCACATGGATGGAATTTTGACCATTGCACTGATTTCGTGTACTTCTAGTGGCAGATGACAGCCAATACACACGTTTCTTGTTGTCCCATCGCGTACGCCTCCTATACACTCTGTAAAAGTGTCCATAGCTATCTTGCATAGGGCAACGGGGATGAAGGAGCCTTGTATCATCCTACTTATCTGCATGAGCAGCTGCAATTGACTACTCGCAGGCATGCAATTTTGCTTCCTGCACCTCCACATTAATTTACAAACCAATCAAAACAGAGGCATGGTAAGTACATAGTATAGTTGTGCACATATTCAAAACATAAGGTTCAATCACAAAAACCATCGGCACTTACATGAAGACAGGTTATGTCAATATCAACAGCAATGGGGGTGTCCTCACTGTGAGGAAACCCAAACCATCCAGTGTCTCCTTCAGTGTCTCGATCTTTACATTGAGCTCTATTTCTCTCCTTGCATCCACACTGTCAGTGAGGCCTAAACACCGCAATTCATTCTAAGCATCATGAAGCTTATGTCTCATAGCAAGTACTACAAGGATGATCATATCATGGCTTGCTTTCAGAACCCTCGTAGCTTCAAGATCCTGACCCGCATTCTTGAGCTGCTATTTAGCATCCTGCAAAATCAATTTTTGAGATGATCATTTGCATTCCTGATGTGCTAAAAATTAGAGAGCCCAAAATATAACATGATTGCTGTCACTTTGTGAGAGCTGTTAATAGAGAGGGGTGTTGCCTTGGCAGCAGAAACAACGTTCAGATCTACTTGGCCAATGCAATCGTCCTTTGTTTCCACGGAGCCCTCCTCTGTTTTTTGACTTGAGGGGTGGGTATTACGCACCCTCCTCTTTTCAACATGGGCATTGTAGTATCCTTTTTCTCGAAGGTCCTGCAAATGCTGGTGGATAGCAAACTCAACCCGATTGAGCTGCATGATTGAGCCACTTGCAATTGCCACTGGACTGAATTGTTTTACAAAACCCTTCGTAAAAGCCAAAATAATTTCCATGTTGGTGGGGGCCTTCTGGTACACCTTGTAGTGCAGCTGAAGTACTTGGTCGTAAATGTTGCTATGAATGCTACTGCATTTGAAGCGATATTTGTTGCGATCCTTCGCCTCTCTAAATACACCGAACCACTCCAAATTTGTTATGTGCTCCCACTTCACCAATTTGGGGTCGTCACCGTCCATGGAGAGGCCATGGACAACATTAAACTCTTGTGCTATTACACAAAACTTTTCCTGTAGTGGGATGTTCAGCTTGGGAGCTTTCCATTGGCCTGCACACCACACATGATTAAAATATTAAAACCATACAAAACTCCACTAGAATAGGGTTGTCAAGTAATCTCTACACAAGCATTTGCACAGGCTCTCCTTAGATGCAATCATCTAAGCATGCACCTTGAATGCCTAAGGTAATGCACAAGCACTTGATCAATGTGAGAGAATCCACAACTAGATTGTAGCCATGGGCTACTGCAAAAAGAAGCATATAAGCTGAATGCATAGTCCTCTGTGTTGATTGCAGCATATGCTTAGAAACACAATTTTCTCATGGGTGAGAGGATTCACTAATAGATTAGTAGTCGGGGCATGCTGGAGAAATGTGTCATGATTTGCTTGATTTACAACTTCCAAATGTGCCCTCCTCATTGGAGAGAGAGAGAGAGAGAGAGAGAGAGAGAGAGAGAGAGAGAGAGAGATTACTTGAGTCCTACTTTCCCTTCCCTGTATGCATGTACTTTGACATTGGGGATCCTTGGGAATTAGAAGCATTCACTCTTTTGCAGGGCGGAGGAGAATCAACAGAACCTTTGCCCCTCGACTTCCTTCTTGGTGGAGTACTGTCAGAGGTGGTTGGCTTCAGTGGTGGTAAGCTATCCTCCACTTGGGTTGACTGCTGGCCTTTGACTGCAGACCTACTTGCAGCTCGCAATCGCTTTCCTCCCTCTCTTTGACCTGTGGCCCCTACACTGTGCTTCCCTCCATGCTTCATGAATACACCACTACCTCAACGTAGCGACTGAGCTTACCTGTTAGAGATTTTAAAAATATTATGATTCATTTTTTTGAAGTCCAAGTATTAAAATTTGTATAGTTCATGATGGTGGCCCACACAGTTGAAAAAAACATGACTGTCCTATCCATGTGTTATGCTTACAAGATGTGCTTGTTGGCATATGTTAACTAGCACAAAAAGCATGACACGTTAACATGATTTCACCCTATTGTACAATGTCTCCCTTGATGGGAGAAATCATAATACAAATCCTTTTGGAGGGGGGACCGGCTCCATGTAAATCCGGTCCTCAACTATTGTCAATAGCTTAATTTCTCTCTCTTTTGAAGTATTTTTCATGCTATCTAAGTAGGTGCTATACTTTTTGTTGCTCTCTCCACCCAATCACTCTTGTTATTCTCATTAGGAATCTATTGTAATGAAATTCTCACTATGTTCATGCTATTTTTCACTACACACAAGTTACTAGGCCATTAAATGTTACAATTGTTCCATTTGTTTTCCATGTTTTGGCTTGCTTTAAGTCCTGCTTGGTAAGCTTCCAAGGCAACATTAATAGGCTCAAAAATTTTGTCAACCAAAATTGATCCTCTAGATTCCACAATGGTTTCCTTGAATTTCCTTCCAGTTTCTTTCACTTTTTTGGAATAGCTTCTTCGCTTTCTCCTTGGTTTGAGCCCTTTGTTTTTGTTTCCTCATCTCATACCTTTTGTTTTTGCTTCTTTTGGTCTTTTGAGAGGAAATTTTAGCACTTTCCGAATTATCAGAGGAGTTATGTTTCTTTTTCTTAACCTTGATTGGAACAATTGGTTCACTCTCGGATGAGCTACTAGGTATCACTTGGACTACGTTCACTGCTTTTTACCCTTATTCAAAGGATTTTTTGGACAATCTTCAGGGAAGTGTCTTCCCTTTTTGAAACATTGTATGAAATAAGCTTCAACTGGCTTGAGGTTCTTGTCAGGCTCTGGGCATTTGTTTTTCCAATGATCATCTGCACCACAGTTATGACAATTTCCAGTTCTTGGCTTAATCATGGGTCTTACAATAGGAGGTCTAACACCTTGATTAGCTACATAGTACATTGGTGCAAGCTCTAGTCACAGGTTCTTCCATTGGTGGTGGATGTGGATTATACCAATCTCCTTATACCATTACTGTAGATGGACTAGGCTCAGCATAGTGTGTAACAGGCACTATTTCTCATTCATCTATGACTCCCTCCGAATGCATGTACTTTACAGGCATTGCATTTTGTCCCGGATACGGAGGCTGTTGACCCAACACAGACTGAGGTCTTTCCATACCCATTGGTGGTCTTTGAGTTGGGGCCATATTAGGCTGATATATGTACGTGGGTTGCCCTTGTGATCTCATAAGCACGTATTGAACATTCCCATCATACTTTGGTCGGTAATAGCACTCATTGGTCTAATGGTTGGTCCATTTTCCCTCGATTGCACACCATTTTTGCGGCCTAATTTGTTGTCCCTGTTGAGGAGTCCCTTGCCCTAGTCTCCTCATAGGTGCTTCTTTCATGTTATTCATCATGGCGTTTATCCTTTTGAGCATGTCTTCTATGGCTGAAAGCGGTGTTGCAATAGCCGTCCCCACTTGTGCTAGTTTGGTGGATGTTGTTTTCTCGCTTTGTTATCCTTAGGGACATCTTCTTCGTTGAAAATATCACAATTGTCTCCTAAGTCTATAGTATCTGAGACACTCTCTTCTATGGTCGTATGCTTCTTGCTATACAATATAGCATGAGGTTCTTTGTTTAGCAGTCCCTCTAGAAACAATGATACTAGTCTTTGCTCTGCAGGTATCTCTAGCTCTAGGCATCTTGCAATGTATTGCTTCATTTGAGTTGCACAATCTGTAAACAAACTCACCTTGTTTCTGTTTGAAGCTATAGATTTGAGCTACAGCATTGTGTTTGATCCCCATTTTGGAACAAGCAGCTACAAATCTTTGAATCAATATATTTAGGTCCATGATTAACCTTGGTGGAATGTTTTGGAACCATGTCAATGCTTTTTCTTCTAATGTCATTCCAAATCCCTTGACTTGAGTATGGAAATCAAATATGCATTTTTCTCTTAGCACTTGCTTAAAGCTTGCTAAGTGGTCATATGGATTCCCATATCCACTGTATTTTTTGACACATTTTTGGAAATCAGCTGGTCTAACAATCTATTTGGTTCAACTCCCGGTCTCCTGGAAGTTGGTCCTGTTTCAAGTCCTTCAAATGAGTCTGTTGGAAATAGTGACTCATGTAGCCCTGGACTGGCTTTAGTGTCACCCGGTTTTCTTCGTGAGAGGTGGTTTCTAGTTTCTTAACATTACTCGCAAAAGTTCTCTTGCGGTGTACATCTCTTGGAATAGTTTTTGGTCCTTGGCCCAAATCCAATCCCTTATGGAGTACCCTTGGTATTTGGTTTGTTCCACCTCCTCAAGAGTCATCATAGACAAAGTTATTGTTATAAAATCCCTAAACAAGTAGGTTGGTAGATTTTTCGATCCCTTGTCCTTGATTTTGTAGATATAAATGATCTTCATGGGCAGCTAAATCAGGACAACTAATGCCCATGAAGATCTTGATTTCGCAAAAAGTCAAAGGACTAATCTTCAACCTGGAAATTGAGTGAACATGTATCAATTTGGATCCGATTGAACCCAAATTGCCCGGTGGCCTTGTATTATGTTGTTCTAACACTATACAAGCTCAAAGTCAAAACTGGTGTCTCTGTGTAGCAGTAGTAAATAATCGCAATTATTTACTTTTCTCATCTTTTAGCACTTTTTGGCTTGATTTGCCAAGTATACAACTTGTTAAGGTCTCTGGACAAGTTTCACTAAGTTTGAACAAAATTTGTTCAAGTTATCATCTGTTTCGTGTCCACAGACTGAGTTTCCAAGAATCTGGCTTAAGTCAGACTTTTGTGATCCAAATTTCACCAAAACTAATCTGTGTGGTCTACTTGATATGCTTGTCCATGTGGCATACTCAAATGTGCAAGATTATCAATTTTTGTAGCAGATGTAAATAATTGCGATTATTTACTCCATCTATTTTTTTGCAAGTTTTTGCAACAATCTTGACACAGATCTGTTAAGCAACTCAACTTAAGCTCCATAGCCAAGTTTCATAAAGTTTGGACAATTTTTTGTTTAGATGGTCATCAGTTTTGTATCTGCAGAGACTGACTTTGCAAATTTGGCCACAATTTTCAATCCAATGATCCAAATCTTACCAAATTTGATTTGTGAGCGTATTATAGCATGTTAAAGCTAGTGGTATGCTAACTTGGTGAAAAAAGTTGAAAAATGGGGCAGATTTAAATTTTACTTCTGATAAATTTTTGCATCTTTTTGGTCAACTCGCATATACACATGTTTATCGCATCAATATAAGCCTATGAATCAAGTTTCATTGATTCTGAACAAAATTTTCTCAGTTTACACTCAAGTTCTCAAAAGTCAATACAAAATTTAGTTTTTTACCCAGTTTTTGGTCCGTTTGGTGAAATAAATTCTATGTGCCTTTACAAAATTTGTTTGTACACATGCATAGAGTCTGTGGTATCAACGTTGGTCAATTTTGAGCTGAAAGTAAATAATTGCGATTATTTACTTTAGACCTAAAATGAACACTTTTTTGAACTTTTTCACTGGAGAGTCTTTTTATGAGCTATTTTAAGCCTCTAAGTCAATTCAAAACTTTGCGTAAAATGTCAAGGAAAAGTAAATAATCTGAGTTTTTGCAAACTTTTAAAACTTTTACCTCAATGTGTCCTTAAGCTTGCCCACTGGTTCATACAACTTTTAAAGAATACTCTCCAATCAGATTGAGTGTTTGGCAATCTTTTGATGCTATTTCTAGCTGTAGACCTGAAATTTTGCAACTTCACATAAAAACTCACAATTGATTCTTTTGGAGAGATCAATATTCTGAAATCCACCTCGGATTCTACTTACCCTACTCCTAGGTTCTACTGCAATGGGGTTGTAGAAAGTGTCCACAAACACTCGTTTTCTTGTTTTTTATGGTTTCTTTAGCATTGATCTTAAGACGTGTCTTGTCCATTAATCATTCTCAAATTCCTACTCTAATTCTACAATCCTACAATCCTAAAGGCACTCAGCAAGTACCGTTACTTCCAAGCTACCTCTACACAACAAAAGACGACAACCCTTAAGCTATGCAGTTTTAAAAAGAAAGTTTTTACTCTAGGAGATCCTAGAGGAAGTTTAAGGATAACTTCACAAGACACTCATGTTTTTCCCTAGTTTAGGTCTCTTCGATCCCCAGCAATGGCGCCAAATGTGGGACGGATGTCTAACCTCACTCCTATCTTATTGCAGACATAGCAGGAACCACAAATAAATTGTCAATCCATGGGATGAAGATGACTCGACTAGTGCATAGAGGCTACAAGAGGTTGTCAATCTCTTGGAATACAACAAATAACTCGCATCTAACTCAAGCAACACTCAAATGACTGAAATCATCAAAAGCCAATCGCTCATCGGCAAAAAAATCACATATGTTACAACATCAACAAAACGACATCCAAACGTAATGAAACTTCTAAGATATGTTTATAATACCTAAGCAATATCTAAGCACACATGCTTATGATGTCAAATCTTACTTTACGTCAAGTGCAAAAATCACGATTATTAACAGCAGCTATGGATTTTTGACCTAGTGGTTTTCGACCCAGAATGCATCTAAATGCTTAGCAATGATGCCCCAATACCCTGCCTATACTTAGTTTTTGATTTTGAAGTGTTACTTATGATGAGATTAGGCCGTGGGTCGGCGATGCCAAAAGCTACAAAATACTGTAAAATGCTTACGTCAATGCGTAGAGCTCTTACTTGCGGTTGCAATGCAACAGACGCGACTGCAATGTGACAACCCGGGAGGAGTAGAAGCACGAGAAGGAGAGAAGTGAGCGCGGTTAGCTCACGCTATGTATTTCATTATCCAAAACTTATCAAAATCTTACAAAAATTGGCTTCTATATCTTAGCCAAGGTTTTTGGTGGTCAAAACTAATAATCTGGGAGCTCTAACTAAAGACAGGTTGATACAATCTAGAAGCTTGTAGCACCGGCTTATCACTTACAAAGTTTATCCGAAAAATAGGAGTTACAATATTCCTGATTCATCAAAATAATAAATGTTTTTACAATGAGAGCTCCGAAAAATGGTATCCGAGTTAGCTCGCTACTAATAACACCACATATTAGGATAAATATTCCACTCAATAGAAAGAGATATTTTCAGCAACTTATGGTGTTTATGTTTGGGGCTCAGAGAATATAAGAAATTCTTACATCTCCACAAACCTGTCATTCTACCTCTCATCAACTACCGTACTTCTTTTGAAGTGTGGGGCTCAAAGAATATAAGAAATATTAGGATAAATATTCCACTCAGTAGAAAGAGATATTTTCAGTAACTTATGGTGTTTATGTTTGGGATATAAGAAATTTTTACATCTCCACAAACCTGTCATTCTACCTCTCATCAACTACCACACTTCTTTTGAAGTACATGTATTCATTTTATTTTAAAATGAAATGAAACCCAACAAAATAGTGTGTATGTTTGTTTTTCCTTTGTCCAAGTTTGTTACAAAAAACAAAAAAACGATCATTTGTTCTAACAAGGAATGTGTGTGTAGTGAAAGCTCAATTATTAGAGATCTAGCCCTATTACCGATTGAGTTGTAGGAGCAGCTAGTAAAGTGTCTTCCTCATAACAAGAGGGTGGTGAGGTTAAGACGAAAGGTCCTCATTGTGGATTCTATTTTCCTCTTTGTTGTTGGGCACTAAGGGATACTGCGCTTTCATCCAAATAGTGTGCGCCCTAAGATTGGTAGTAGAGTGAAATTTGGTGTTTGGTGAGTGCATTTCACTATCGAGGAAGACTCTATAGGAAACTTGCATCCAGAGTTCATACTTCATAGACTCACATTTGGTGATTTTTTCCCTCAATAGCGTCTTATTAATAGTCTTCCTTTCACTTTCAACAAAGGAGATAGGAAGCTATCTAGAGCTTGCCTTAATAAAGAGAGCATAGAGAAGATTCCAAACTTGTATAAATTCTCATCCTTCTCTACTTTCTATGACACTTTGTTCATAGAGACATTGTAAATCTCTTTATGCTTATGAATGATTTAACCATAATCCTAAGGAGTTTTTGTCCAGGAATTTTGTAGCACAAGTGGAGTCTTTAGATCTTGCAAACTTGATTGGACTCGATGACAATGTTCTTTATGAAATTGTGAGAAGGTTGCCTCACTCTGACTATGTGGAACTTGAAGGAAAGGAGATCCTAGTGAATTGCTATTTTCTCACAGCTTTCAACGAGCATGAAGATCTAGTTTTTATACAAACCGCTTGTGCGTTGGGCATTGTAGAGCAAGTGCAATTCATCACTTGGGACGTGGTTGCTCTTTTGGATCCAGAAAATGAAGTTCTAAAGATTTCCATTTATCGTTTTAGCTTTGAAGAACTTCAACCCTTCCTAGAGCTCTTCAATAGTCTACCTTTTTGTTTTGATCAAACAAATTGAGACCCCATTGAAGCTTGGATATCTGCAGAAGAAAACCTAGAGTGATACTTTCTTACTTCTTCATTTGTAGGTGAGTGGTTTTGAATCTCTTATTGTATCCCTTGTTGTAACTCGTGTTGTAATCTTTCATAGTAATGGAAGGCCAACGCCAAATGTTCAGATATCCTCTTTTCTTTTGAGAGCCTGGTGGAGAGGATGCAGAATTATTTTTAGCAAATTTCAAGATGTCTTGCCCTATCAAGAGGATAGTAGCTGATCAAGAACGTGTAGAAATATTTGAGGTGGGGCTTAGGAAAGATGCTAGCACTTGGTTTGACTCTTTTCCTGAGGAAGTTAAGGGGAATTACATGGAAGTTTTGAATCATTCCAAGAGATACTTCTTTGATCCCCAAAGCACTCAAAAACTGTGGAAAGACATAAAAAGACTTAGATGACTAGTACTTGTACAAGCAAGAGTTTCTACGTCTTTGGGCTCTATGGATATGAAATGTTTATAACCCTGGTGATGGTACAGAGTTTCTAAATAAGGAGAGATTCATAGCCGGTCTCTTTCCCACACTCAAGATAAAAGCTGAGGCGGGTGCACTTGCTGCCTATGATGCAGCTAAAACTAGAGCTTCCAAGAAGTATAGGAAACTCAAGTGTTTAAGAAGAGAGGTTCCAATAGAGGGTCCTAGACCCAAGGAAAAGTTGCAAGCATCAACATCTAGAGAGATTCCTGAGGTACCAGAGATGAGGTGATTGAAAAGTTAAATGAATCCTTAAGCAGCTTGTCAATTCACCTTGCACAAGAGATGTAGGTCCCAAGGGACAAACAAAGAAAGTTGAGGAGCAAGAGCCACAACCTAGGAGACTTTTGAAATGTTGGAATTGTAGATAGTCTAGAAATGGGATGCATAATTGTCCTTGGCCTCGTGGGGAGCCAGGGAGACCTAACTTGAATTATCTAGTGATGAATGCAGGTGAAGGAACTAGTCAACAACCAATGCTTTTGCAAAGACCAAATGGGGTAAGGCCACCTCTACAAGGAGTGGAAAGAGTTCCACCTTTGCGAGATCCAAATGTTAATGTGGCAGAGGTGACAAATTCAAATGAGATTGGCATGGAAGCAAATGGCATTAAGCGTGGCCGTCGAAAAGGTAAGGAAAAAGAAGGAGTCACGTCACAAAGTGACCATGGACAAGAAAAGAAGGCGAAGGAGAACAAGGAAGCCAAGAGAACTCAACATTGTATCAACCTCTAAGACTTCCCTCTTGGACATGGTATGGCTCCATACGACCTATTGGAAGACCTAAGAGGTAAGGGTCCTGATATTTCATGGCCTCAATTTATTGCATTATGTCCACAAGTTAGGAGTGATTTAACAAAGGCAGTTAGCACTAGGAGAAAGGTAAAAGAGAGTGTGCTAGTTATAAAAATTGCAGAAGCCAAAATGAATGAGTATATTACACCTGATGCTAGATTTTTACATCAAAGGAAGGTTGGTTAGGAAAGGTCTAGTGGATGGGGGTGCACAAATTTGCATCATAACTGAGGGGCTCATGCAGAGACTAGGCATGCACATCTATGAGACACCTAAAATCAAAGTAAAAATGGCAAAAACTAGAAAGGTTAGGTGCGTAGGCATTTCTAAAAATGTATTTGTGGAGGCCTTTGGCATAAAGAAGGCAGTGGATTTCTATGTTATGTCTACCAAAGGAAATGGCTACCCATTTACCCCGGAAAGACCATGGCTGATGAAAATGAGAGACTTGCAGTATTGGGAGAGTGGAAAGCTAACTTGCAGGAATAACTTTCATAAGAAGGTTGTATTTGACATGAAGAAGCAACGTCAAGAGGAGCTCCATGAAGAATCATTGCAAAGTGAGATGGAGGAAGACTAGAATAATAGCACCTCAGAGGAAGAAAGTAGAGGCAACATTATTGAATAGGAGTCTTCCATAGAAGCCATGGGGGTAAGGTTTAAGCCAAGCAACCAAGAGACCTCTTACCCATGATTGGAGGTGGTAGGTCCTTAAGAGAACCAAGGTGTGGAAGACGAAGGGATGCTGGAAGGTATGCTATCAATCACACTTACAAAGGAAGAAAGAGGGGAGTTCAAATGTGTGCTAACAAATTTTCCTAAGATTTTTACTAAATACTACACTGATGTGCATGGAGTAGATGTTCAACACAAGATCAATCTAAAGCCAGAGGCTACACCTAAGGCTCAAAATCTACAAGGCTAAGCGTCATCAAGGAGCAGGCTTTACTCAAGGAGGTAAGAAAGATTCTAGCAGCATGTTTCATTTATCCAATGGATAATTTAGAGAGTGGGTCCCTCCGGTTGTTTTCACTCCCAGAAGAGCGGCAAGTGGAGGGTGTGTGTGGATTACCGTCCACTCACTGAGGCAACAAAAATAGATCACTTTCCCCTTCCATTTTAGGATGAGATACTAAATGAGGTAGTTGGTCATGGAAATTACATTGTGTTTGATGGCTACTTAGGTTACTTTCAAATAGGTATTGCATTGGAAGATCAATTGAAAAAAACCTTCATCACTCCTTGGGGTTGTTATGCTTTCAGAGTCATGCCATTTGGCCTGATAAATGCTCCTGCAACTTTCCAATGCTTCATGAACATGGTGTTGGAAAGTCCATTAGGGTTTTTATTGATGATTATTGCATTTACAGCTCAAAATCATTGCACCTACAAAAGGTAGAAGAAGGTTTGAAAACACTTTACGACATGGGAGGTTAGCTCAATCTTGACAAATGTCACATAGGTGGGGATGAAGTGATCTTGCTCGGTCACAAGTTTCCGATAAAGGCATTGAGGTGGATCCTTCAAAGGCAAAGGTTGTTATTGATCTCCCACCAACCAAGAATCTCAAAAAGGTCATCTCATTCATTCGAAGGTGAAGTATATGTCTCTCTTTATTCAATTAGCCTCGGAGTTACTTCACCCTTTGCAAAAGTTGACACAACAAGTTGAGTTTGTTTGGTCTAATGAGCTTGAAGAATACTTTTGTAACATTAAATCCATTTGTTAGAGTTACCAACACTCATGCCTCCTTGTTGGGAATACACATTCTTTGTTAGCTCTAGTGTTGGGAAAGAAAGAATTGTGTAGTTTTGTTACCCCACAGTACGAGGATGCGACCCATTTACTTTTCTAGTAGGGTCATGAATGCCTTGGAGAGAGGCTACACAGAGGCATAACTCATGATGTTTTCTCTCATGTTTGCAGTGAGAAAGTTTAGATCCTACTTGCTACCAAAACCTTTTGTAATTCTCACTAGAAAATTTGTTCCTTGGGTGTCATCTCAAATGAATCTTAGTACTAGGATCTCAAAGTGGATTATGGAGTTGCAAGAGTTTCAATACTCTTTCAAGGTAGAATATAGTGTGCGTGCACAATTGGTAGGGATTTTCACTTATAGGGTACATGAGAAGGAGCTTAAGGTGCCAAGTAAAGACCCTACCATTGCCACCACCAAAAAGTATTCCTAATGATTTTACTTTGTTCTTTGATGGAGGAGCTTTTCATGATCCAAAGGAAAAGCAGGGGGAGGCCAGGGCTAGTGTTGCTCAACCCAAGTGGAGAGGTGGTCCTCAAAGAGAAGGTCAATCTACCAGGTTCAACTAGAAATAATAAAGCTAAATACGACACACTACTTCATGGTTTAAATATGTGCATTGGCCAAGGTATACAATGTCGCATGGTAAAGGGGGATGCACTTCTCATTGTGAAGCACATTTTAGGCATTTGGTATGCAAGAATAAAATCGTAAGGACAAAAGTTCATGCCATTCGTAGGTTGTTTAATCAGTTTGAAGAAGTGCAACTATATCATATTCCTAGGAAACAAAATGAAGATGCAAATTTGCTTGTACAATAAGCAGTTACATGTGGTGACAAAGAAGTGCACATCATCATGGTGGCAGTAGCTATCAAGCAACCAAATACCAGGGATTGGAGTCATTGGCTTCCATTATTGGCTACATTTTGGAGGGCGCGTTTCCACAAAATTTCACGAAAGCTCAGAAGAGGAGACTCATGAAGAAGGCAAGTGTCTATCTCTTCCTAGAAGGCTTCCTCTATCAAAGAGGGAAGGATAAAGCGTGCAAAAGAGTACCAACTATCAAGGAAATTCCATCTATTCTGAAAGGTTTCCATGAGGAAGCATGTGGTGGTCATTTTGCCCAAGAGTTAACTCTGTGAAGATGATTTTGGTTGCTGGGTATGTTTGACCAAGCGTGCATGTGGATGTCTAGCATTCGTGTAAAATCTATTACAACTGTCAGCAGGTAAATTGAAATAGAATATTTTTCCATGGTCCAAGGAAAATCATGCTTGCAAATGGACCCTTTGAAAAGTGGGGCATTCATGCTATGGGTCCTCTGCCTAGAACAAAAAATGGTAAACTCTACATTCTAGTGGCTGTAGATTACATGACTGGGTGGGTAGAGGCTCAAAGTGTGGCAAGGGTGGGGAAAACAATGAGAAGGTTTGTCTACACTAATATTTTGTTGCAAATTTGGTACATCTTTGGAGATTTTTTTTTTATAATGGTCCAAGGTCCAGAAAGGGTTTACTCACGGAAGTTGTTGAGAGGAGGACCACACCTATATATTTTTGCTCACACTCATGTTTTTGTAAACACTTATTGTAATAAATGTCTTTTCGACATTTCATTTTTTTCATGGAGCCGATTCATTGTAATTAGCGGGACTCAATTGAGTTTTCAGCTTGTATTCCCCAAGTAGTTTCACCTGCTTATGTAATTAGA
Source organism: Adiantum capillus-veneris (assembly GCF_014529385.1). Classification (NCBI taxonomy): domain Eukaryota; kingdom Viridiplantae; phylum Streptophyta; class Polypodiopsida; order Polypodiales; family Pteridaceae; genus Adiantum; species Adiantum capillus-veneris. The sequence continues at coordinate 129,307,573 of NC_140939.1, read as the reverse complement.
TTAGAGATGTTTTCACACCTCTAAGGTTGAGCTATAATAGACAATTTTTGTAAACCTAAGGACACAATTTTGAATCATTAATCAAGGTGAGTTTTTGAGCGCCGTGACTGTGTTTGAGAGTGAGTGAGTGAGAGAGAGAGAGAGAGTCTATCCTCTTGCTACGCGAGCTACGGAGCCGCCATTGGAGAAGCGGCACCGCCATTGTGTTAGCAACGGCGGCGAGAGCTTAGCACCGATACCAAGCGTGCGTGCATTCGGCTTCTACGCGAGGTGAGTTCCCACGAGCTTCTGTGTGAGTTTTCTCCCTACCTGTGTGTCGGAATTGAGCGTGCCATATATCTATAGAACCGCAACGAGTAGAGCTACATTAGTACCATCGGAGTCAAGATTCGGTCACCTGTATTTTTTGGCCTGTCTTCATATGTGTTTACCGCACGGAGTGGTTACAGGTTGAGATTGTATTGTAGATTCATAGGGTATTGTCCTTACCTAGTGTAGAGACCCCCTTTTGAGTTTGAGGCTGATTCGATGACTCTAGATCATGTTTCGGATAGCATTTGTTCGTAGTACGGATTTCAGTCACTTGTGTATTTGAGAACTTAGATTTGATTTCCTTGGTAGTGATTGTCATTAGAAGGTCGAGTAGGTGATTTGACACCCACCTATTTGTTTCCATGCGCCTGCGGGTCAAGCTCCGTCCTCGTCTGACATTCTTGTTTGTCGGTTGAGTTCTCGCTATCATAGCCATCGCTAGCGGCGTAACCGCCACAACATTTGGCGCCAATGCTGGGGACGAGAGCCCTAAGTAGGTGACCTTAGACTAATCCTACGAGGTGATTTGTTTTGTTACTTTGTATATTTTAGTTAGAAAGGTCTAGGAGTGGTGGACTCCGAGGATCTTTGAGAGGTACTAGGAAACTTGTGGTATTCATGGGTCTTTCGTGTTTGACAGTTTTTTAGTTTAGATTAGATTGATTTTTGTTGGTGTTCAGTGGTTGTTGAGATTGAGGTATTTACTAGTCCGTGTGTGGCAGTGAATCTCTTTATACTCACAATTGCAAAACCCATTTTATGATTAGAAGTAGCTTAGGTAGGACTTGATTTGATCCTGATCTAGAGCTATTAATCAATGATTTATTTCCTTGATGTGTTTGTTAGCATGTTAGATCACTAAACCATTGATTTGGTAGTGAAACTTGCATAAACAAATTTCAGAGAAATTTTCTGTGAGACTGAGTGTTGCTGAGCACTTAGGAGAGCTCTTGGAAGAGTTCTATGCTGAAAAACTGGAATTCTGCAACTTTAGACATCATACGCGTATGATGTCTTAGGGGCTAAACAGAGACCAAAACAAAAACTTTAACATTACCAGAGTGTTCAGAAGGGGGGTTATACCCTAAGATCAACCTAAAACAAGGGCTTTAACAACCCTAGAAACTCAAAATACCAAGTCAGAGTGCAAAAAACGCAAAGAATAGGGAAAATTGATTCAGAGCTCATTTTTGCATCGAGACTTGATAAAAACACTTGAAACTCAAGGATAAAAACTTGGAGAGGTTTAAAATTGAAAATTGGGCAAATCTGTGAAAAAAGACATCATATGCGTATAATGTCTTTTGGCACTTGTTGCTGAAGTGATTTTTCAAATTTGACTTGACAAGGTTGTTACAAATACTGTGCAAAGCTCAAATTCAATTTTGGACTGAAATTGGGCAAAAATACATCATATGCGTATGATGTCTTTTGGTACTTGCTAAAGTGATTTTGCAAATTTGACTTGACAAGGTTGTTACAAATACTGTGCAAAGCTCAAATATCAATTTTGGACTGAAATTGGGCAAAAAGACATCATATGCGTATAATGTCTTTTTCCTAATTATTGGAATATTTTGATATTTTGCTATCATAGATCCTTTGTACTAGTTGTCTAGAGCTTGTATTTCAAGTTTCATGTCATTTGGATCACATTTGACCCCAAGTAAGTCAAAAATCGGGAAATTGCCAAGAAAAGCCTAATCTAGCCGTAACTTGCACAAACAGAGTTCAAATTGAATTCTGTGAGTAGAAAAAGTATAAGGGTGCTACTGGGAGTGAGCAAACCAAAAATATCCAAAATCTGTGAAAAAAGACATCATACGCGTATAATGTCTTTTTGAGAAAATCTGATACAAAACTTTCACTTGAGGTAACAGAAGTCTTCCAGCACAGCGGACAAAACAAACCATTTGGCCAAATATCATTCAGTTTGGATCACTTTTGATCACAGAGAATTAGGATAAACAAACTGCTGAGACTGAAAAGTTAGATTCCTCTAGGGGGATTGATGAATTTGAGATCCGGTAGATATCTCCAGAATAACCAACCGAGACAAAGAGAACAAGTGAGTGTTATATCAACCGAGTAGAGTGTAAACCAAAGTGTAGTGCGACCGTTAGAGACGATCCTTGAAGGAAGTATTTTCGATACTTCTTCAGAGAGATCTTACGAGATTTTCACTGAACACTTAGGATACTTAAACTTAAACAAAAGAGAAAACATGGCAGCAGGACCATCAAACCCTTCAGCCACAATGAAGCTATTGTTCATAAAGTATCAATATGACAATGAGTAAGGTGCCAAGATCTACAGAGATGGTATGGACCGAAAAATAGCTTCATTGTGCCTGTGAGCTATAGCAGAGATAGGTACCTAGATGATGAAGGTATCATGTACTTGGTAGTCATGAATCCTAACATTGTGGACAAGTGGGGATTAATGGGCATGAAAGCCAAAGTAGATGAGGAACCTGCAAAGAAAGCACCCACAATGAGCTTCCCTAATGCGAGATTAAGGAGAGAAAACGAAAGTTTCAGAGTCAACATAGACAACGTCTATGTGGGGTTATACAAGTATAATAACGGAGAGTAAGATCTCTATTATAGATGCGAGGAACCCTCCATCGATGAGTTGACAGAGCGGAAAAGACTTTATGTCTTCACCTACACAGAGGGATAAGAAACAAAAATTGTCGCATATGACAAGTATGGAAGATGATACGCAGAAATTGATAAAAAGGAGTTGGAAGGATATACGTACTTTGGTGGACCACTCCACTATTATTATGTCACTCCAAGCCCACTGAGACCAGCACCTACAACTGTCATGCCACACCCTATAGCAACAAGTGGAGAGAGGACTCATGTAATTGAATCTTTCAGTCGACCTCATTATTCTATGCCAAACCCAATGGGAACATTACATTCTAGAGAGTCAATGGCTACAAATCAAGGTAGTGCATTTCCATTCCCTACACATACTACGGTAGGTCTCATGTTTGCAGCAACACCATCACATTTTCCTCCTAGTAGTAGATTTGTGGCAAGGGAGCCAACTAGAGTAGCCCATGAAGTCCATGACGCAAGAGAAAATTTTAGTCGGGATATAGGAGCAATGAGATTGGTGGCAGACAATAGACGCATGAGACCATCTCAAGTGGCCAAGTGTATGCCGAAGAAGTATAGTGGCTTAGGAGATCCATATGCACATGTATCACTGTTTAAGCAAGTCTTAAGAGAGCTGAGCAGATAACAAATTTCCACACACAATACGAAGGATTTGGTCTTACTTTAGAAGGGACGACATTGACATGGTTTCAACCACTGAATGGCGGAGGTTTCCATGACATTGACCATTTGCTGCGAGAGTTTGTCGAGGAATTTTTTAAAAGAGTGATCAAACACAACACGGTATCCCAAATATATGCTTTCAAACAAAAGGACCAAGAAAAGGTGAAGGAAGCTTCGCTTCACTTCAAATAATACATAGAGAGATGTCTCGTACGGGAATGACCGCAAGATGATAGACTATCTGTCCTCTTTATAGAAGGGCTGAGAAATGACACTCTCAAGAAAGACTTGCACCTAAAAGCTTGTACAATTTTTGAGCAAGTGACTAGAGAAGCATTGTACTTAGTGGATAACTATGCGGTTTATGGAGAGGTGGCAACGGGTATAGGTGTCGCATCCAGTAGCTCATCATCCGTAGCTAGCGAGACCACCACTAAGAAGAATGTCCAAACAACAACAGTGCCAAACATGGAACAAATGATAGAGGATGCTATAAGGAGATTAGCACCATACCCTAAACCAATGCCTAAACTAACAAAATGGTGTGCGATTGAACAAAAATGGACAAATCACTCAACAGAGGAGTGCTATTACAACAAGGGTTATGTGAAGGAGCATCAGTATGCGCCTCCAGATCAAATAGCACCACCTCAGGTTCATCCAGTACCTCAATACCCAACGGGAAATGTACCAGGACCTATGGGGATAGAAAGACCACAGCCGGTATTGGGGCAACAACCACCTTTACCAGGAGCAAGACGAGTGGACATTAGATATGCACCCACCCTAGAGAATCAGGAAGAACAAGCTTTAGTGCCTGTTCAGACTTGTTTAGAAGATTCCAGTGCACTCATGGCTCCTACTGTGTATTACCCACCTGAAGAACCAAAACAACCAGAACCTTGGAGCATGATGGGAAATGTTGGACCACCAACAGCCGCACACGCCTCAGATGAAGAGAGGTATAGCTTGGACGCAAGAACACTTATGTTCATAGCTCATGGAGGGTTGTCAGGTCAAAGACCAGCTTATCCACAAAGGGCAAATCAAGGGACACAAAGACCTACATTAGGACCCTGTTATAAGTGTGGAGGTGACCATTTGATGAATGTTTGTCCACACACAGAGATCATTAGAATAAATGCATATTGCACAGAGTGTGGTGTCACTCACTTCATTGAGGATTGTTCAAAGAGTCCCAACAAAGTGCAAAAGACGACATTGAACATGCTAGAGTCGATTCCTACTAGCAGTGGGTCTGAAAATGAAACTCTGATACCAACGCAAGTTGTTACTAGAGCTCAGAGAGAAGAAAACCACTAGAAAACCAGAGAATGGAAAGTCTGAGACTGAATTGGCTAGTCAAGGACGACGAAGCCATAGAAACACATGGAAAGCTAGGAAAGCACGCATGAAACTGAAAAAAGAACAGCAAGACACGATTCTAGCTGAGGAATTAAAACAAACAAAAGAAAAATTAGAGAAACTTGAGAGTCAAAATGGAACATGGGAAATGGACTCTGAAAAGTCAAAACTGAAGAGCGTCCAAAGAGACAACGAGTGTGAGATCAGGGGGATCAGTGTTGGTCGACAAAGTATATGAACCATTGGATGCACTGATGAGAGCTTACGAAGTGAGATTAAAGAGCAACCAAACACAAGAACAACGGTGGTTGACTTATCGAAACATGGAATTGGAAAAGCAGAGACTCGAAATGTGTAAGAGAATGATCGAGACTGTACAAGCCTTGCTAGAACCACCTAGAGAACCAATGAATTGTGGAGCGGAAAACCCAATTCATCAAGAGACTATCCTCTCACGGGTAGTTGAAAAGCCTAACAGTGCACAAAAAGCCTAAAAAAATTGCACGGGGATGAACGTATGGTGATGAACACAACAGATCAAGAAATAGAGAGTTTTCATCCTGTGATACAGAGGTCTTAA
>NC_140939.1:129247961-129301823 GCF_014529385.1 Adiantum capillus-veneris | reverse complement strand
GGGCCGCATACACTGCTTTGTTGTTTGAGTAGAAGTGTAGTAACTGCCCAATAGAGAAGACCTTTTCCTTTTGCTCATTGAAAATAATGATGCTAGCTGCACGCTGGTCCGCTGTCCTTTTGTAAGCTCCATCAAAGAAAAGCGAGTGAGATCCTTCTAGCTTAGTAACTTCCACCATTGGTGTCACTTCTTTTCCTTCTGTGTTGACCTTTAGCTTCTTCTCAAAGTGAAAATGAGTAAGGATACCTGCTAGACTAGCTCTGGTGGAGTTCTTTACTTGCATAGTGTAATTGAACTCTTGTAATCTAACAAGCCACTTAGAGATTCTAGATGAGCCATCCATGTGTTGCATTACATATGGAAAGATTTTTTCCATTGTTAGAATAACAAAGGGTCTAGGCAATAGATAAGAGTGGAACTTTGTAGTGGCAAACATCAATGCAAGCACCATGTTCTCTACCGTGGTGAATCTTTTTTTTGATGGGGTCATGACACGACTAAAGAAGTAGATAGGACGCATGAAAGAGGTTTGAGGGTCCTTCTGCATTAGTACAACCCCAAGTGTATCACTTCCTACACTAGGGTTAACGTAAAATGGCTTGTCCTATCTAGGGGGTGCAATGGTGGACAATGAAGCCAGGATTTGTTTCACTTCGCTGAATTGTTGCTCATTTTCTTCACTCCATAGGAAGACATATCTATGGGTGTCTTGTTGTAAAGGGAGAACCACTTGAGAGAGAAAGTGAATGAACCTGCTCAAATACCTTACCTTCTGAAGGAAAGACACAAATTGATTAGCTATTGTGGGTGATGACAATGATACTAAAGATTGAACCTTGCTTGGGTTAGCCTCCATTCCTTTGGCTGAAATTACATGGCTGAGAAGAGTGACCTTGCTTTCACCAATGTGACACTTATCTATGTTAAGCTGGCCACCCAAGGCCTGCAGCCTAGCCAGGCCATCATAGACCTTTCTCAAATAGAGGGAGTGACAGCTGTATATTAAATCATCTATGAAAACCCGTATTGACTTACCAAAGTATGGTTAAAAGACAAAAGTTACATAGCATTGGAATGTGGCCGGAGTGTTGGTGAGGCCAAAAGGCATCACTCTGTAAGCAAAACATCCCCATGGTGTTATGAAGGTTGTGTTTTTTTTGTCTTCTTCTACAATGCTAATCTCAAAGTAGCCTGAGTAGTCATCACATACCGTGTAGCACCCATGACCTGCTACCTCGTTGAGAATCTCGTCTTGGAATGGGAGGGGAAAATGATCCCTCTTTGTTGCTGCATTGAGAGGTTTTTAGTATACACAAAATCTCCACTTATTGTTCTTCTTTAGCGTGACCACCACCACTCGAGAGACCCACTCTGAGTCTTTGATGGGGTAAATGAAAACCTATCTGTAGCAAATTCCTTACCTCTTTGAGCAATGCTTCTTGCTGAATCACCCCAAGCCTTCTAAGATTTTTCACTACAAGCTTACTTTCTTCCTTGAGTCTTATGCGGTATTGCACCACTCTGATGCCTGTGATCTTGTTATAACCATCAATGAAAAGTGTGGTGAAGTTACCTAGCATAGAGATGTACTCTTCTCTCTTTTCACCAGCTAACTCACTAGAGAGCATCCGATGATGTAACTTACTTGTATCCACCAAGTGTTGCATACCCGATGGTCCCTCTTGGTTCTGCGATGGTGCTTTAGACTGTGTCAATCTCTTTGGATCTCTGAGGATGACTTCCATCAATTCGATGCTATTGTCACTCTCTTCAGTTGTTGTTGTGTCTTCTCCTAAGGTGGTTGAAGAGTCACTGGTAAATTCATCTTTCGATGCCTCCAAGATCATGTTGCTTTGATTCCTAGTCTTCATGTCATAGAATATGGTCTTTCCCTTAGCATCCTTCATCTAGATCATCTTGGTACTCCAGTCTTGCTTAGCCTCCATAGCCATGAGCCATGATCTTCCGAGAATGATAGGGTAGCCCTCCCCTTTGTGTGGCATGAAATGTCTACCTCCACTTCCGTATTGAATGTATTCACCTTGAATGCATTCACAATGCCTACACATTTCACTTTGACGTTATTTGTCATTTTAGCTCGGTAGGGTGCCGACCTACTTACCTTTAGGCCTAGATGGTGCATCATTTTCTCACTCATGATGCATGTTTGTGCACCACCATCTATGTAGATGTTTGAGATGTGTTGCCCCTTTATGTGGGCATCCATGATAGTTAGGATGTCATCTAGATTCCTCCCAAAGATAGCCCCAGCTATCCTTGGTCTTGACTTCCTAGTGCTTACCATCTTCGTCCATTGTCTCCTCATCCTTGGTGCAAGATGGAGTGATTGGGTCAGGTTATTTTTGGACCCTGCATCATCAATCTTGAACTAGGTCATATGATTTAGCATACTCACCCAGCAAAAAATCCACGATGTTGATCTTCCACCGAGGTTTAGACGCATGCTTGCTAGACTATCCTTTTCCTTTCATCTTTTTCTCCCTTTGAGAGACCTCTTCGTGCCTAGCACGCTTCACTCCCATGGCATCCACTTCTTTTACCTTTCTTGTTTCTTTTTCTTTGTCCTTCTCTTTGACATGCTAGGTGTGGTCGGGCCATACTCGGTTCCTCTTCCTCAGTAGTCCTGGCTTGTAGACACAATTTCTTATCTTTCAGGAGGGCTACTTCAAATACTACCGTGTACGTAGAAGGAAACCTTCCCTTCACCTTCTCTTTAAGAATTGGCCATAAACTCGCCACAAACCGGTCTTTCTTTAGGAAATCGGGTGCCCCTTTTCCCTTCCTCAACAATGCAGCCCATTGTCCCCATAGGTCCACAAACTTCAATTTGTATGTTGCATACCTCCTTGCTTCAACTCCATCAGTAATTGCCACAATTTCTTTGATGTGGTGCCTTCTCCAAAGCTCCTTAGAAATGCTACTCTTAGCAGGTCCTACCTCTCCTTGGTGGCTTGCACGAAGGCATTGTACTATGATCTTGCTTCCACTTTCATTAACAATGGAAAAATACGCAGATGTAAAGCATCATCATCCCTTCTAGCCTGACGACACTTTCAAGATTATCTAGGAAATCCGAAGCATCTTCCCCCACCTTACCTGTGAAAGTTGGGAAGGAAACGTTTGCCATTGCAAAACAAGATTTTTTTTTAATTTCTTTTTTTCTTAAACACAAGTATAGCGGCTTCTTACAAGGTTGGGTGGATAGATCAAAACAGGATGAAAATTAAAACGTTACAGGAGTGATGGTAATCCAAAACGGGGAGGATAATGGGATTTGTGGAGCTAAGGATCTCTCCTAGCGCCACAGCACCAAACAAGAACACAATCTTCTACTGATAGAAGATCTTCATATCTACATATATATGTACGTGAATGTGTTGCAAAAACCTAAACGGAAAAAGCAGTTGGTCCGTTATCCATGATGCACAGAGTGTAGAGTACTCACTTATACCCTTACCATGTCGGTGTTGACAAGTCGAGACATCCATAGGAGGTCATCGCCCTTCATAGGCTCCACCTTCCCTTCATTGCTTAACATGTAGGGAGTGATGGCAATGTGTTTGACCACTCCAAGCCTTTTGGCCAGTAGTAGTTGCAAGTAGTTACCGTAATTGGCTTGCTGCATGAATTCCACACCATTTATTTGTAGCTCATTTTTTGACAACTGGGTTTCACCCATAGTAGACAATTTCTTCAGGATGAGTTGCACGGGGAGAGAAGGAAGGCCCTCTACCCGCCTTCCAAAGCAACAAGGTCAGTAGCCGAACCACTCCTCTCTAGGGCATGGGAACCTCCTTATCACCTCCCCTTTGGGGTTGTCGAAGTGAACTGGCAGCACACTTGCATGCACGCCGTGAATCGATAGGCGATCTTTTGCCACTTTACGGTGGATGACTTTCTTTCTGGCATCCTGGGTGCGATTCTGCTTTCCAGATCCAAACTTGAAGCACTCACATGGCCAGGTGTTTCTTCTTCCTTGGGGGTCATGTGATTTAGGATTGGCGTAGCCCTCCTTTTCCCTTGGCACAATCAACCCCTTTGGGCCACTTAGGAGCCGAGGCTATAGTTTTATTTTAGATTCCTTAGGGAAGAGAGACTTTACTAACCTCTTTCCTTCCTTAATATGGAGGATTTCTTTGCAATGGACGTCAATGTAGAGGGTTTCTGCTTCTCCTTTACTTTCGTTGATGGCACTCATTGATAGAGTGTGGTGGGTGACAGCAATGAGAGCAGCCTACTACCCTCCCTATGGTGGCTCTTGATTCACGGTTAGAATAAGAGATACGAGATGGAGAACTTACTTCCTGGATATTCACAATGGTGTATTCCGACAGCAGCACTTCGATATGAAGGCTCTGAGTGCTTCTTCAATTTCTTCCTCCTCCGTTCTCCAATTGGAGAATTCATGCAGGCACTCGTTCATGGTCAACTGCGTGCATCATTTTTAGCGTTGTAAACTGAAGGATTTTGACAGTGGGGGCACCAAATGACAAGCGCAAGTGCAAAACGGACCCACCAGCCTCTACACCCAGTTCGCACGCACAGATCACAAGGAGTGAACAGGGGGCACCACCTAGCTTTGAGTAGCTAGGACGCAGATAATAGTGATTCAAATAACACTAACACAACACACCGAGAGAGAGAGAGAGAGAGAGAGAGAGAGAGAGAGAGAGAGAGAGGGAGAGAGAGAGAGAGAGAGAGAGAGAGAGAGAGCCTATAGTGTGTTCCGTAGGGAAATTTCATGTGTACAGAGATCCTACTCCTGTGCATAGTGACCCTTGGAGTCAATGTATGTGAATGACTTCTCTTTCAAGTGCTGACTATCTTGATAGTGACCTCTTGGTGCTCCTTTATAGGTGCGGGCTGCTTAGTTTAGTATAAACTAATTAGGTTTAAGGCCCTAAGCTAGAGAGACAAAGTAGGTAGCCGGTCCCGGACAGTTGACTGGTGCTTTATTTTGGGACAAATAAGAAAATGATATTCTCCTAGGTGGGCCTTTGTGACCATCACCTAGAGAGAGGTGGAAAATACAAAATGGTTTTTTACAAAGTTTGGCTTGGAAAATGGAAAATGAGTTACCCTACGGATGTTACTGAGGAGGTGCATCATGGATGAGATTCCAGCAAGTCTCAGGCTTTATTGGTGCGTTGGTGTAGCTCACTCATCAATTTCAGTGTTGACTTTGGTATGCCTTCAGCGTCATTCTTTGATTTGTTGTCGCCATCGTGTGTTTTTGGTCCTCCTTTGTTTGTTGATGCATCAATGTCCATTTTATTTTGATTCTTTTTTCTTGTGTGTGCCATGTGTGTGCATTGTTGGTGCGTATGTGATTGTGTGCATGTGCTTATGCATGTAGGGTATGTATGCAAAGAGAGAGAGAGAGAGAGAGAGAGAGAGAGAGAGAGAGAGAGAGTTGTGAGGGTGTGTACATGTATGTGTTTGTGAATGTGTATGTGTGTGTGTGTATGTGTATGGCGAGAGAGAGAGAGAGAGAGAGGGCTGAATCAGAGAGACATGGAGAGAGAGGTGTGAGGGTGAGTGTGTGCGTGTGTGTGTGTGCGTGCGTGCGTGTGTGTGTGTGGAAAGAGAGAGAGAGAGAGAGAGAGAGAGAGAGAGAGAGAGAGAGAGAGAGAGAGAGAGAGAGAGAGAGAGAGAGAGAGAGAGAGAGAGAGAGGTGGAGCCAAGCAAGAGGGGGAGAGAGAGCTAGATTTTTTTTATAATGGAGAGAGAGAGAGAGAGAGAGAGAGAGAGAGAGAGTGGCAGACCCTCTGTGAGTGTAAGGACAAGGAGGGGGAGGGTGGGCCTCGTCACTAATTGACACCTCCATTTGGAGGTGGGATCAATGGCTCACGATCATCGATTGATCGTCGTGACCGTTGGATTGCCTACGGAATGCAAAAGATTCTCACTTTTTTGGATCCCGGACTTGAACCCACTACCCTCTCCCCCACGGGATTGACTCTAACCACTAGGCTATCACGCGTTCCTTGAAAGGTGTGTGTGTGATAAGTTTATAGATCACGGTGTCGTGGACAGGTTGACACCTAGTTCACACCTAGTTCGCACTGAGTTCACACCAAATTTGGTGTGGTATGTAGGTCCTCCCCTGTTCACACCGTGTTCACGTCGTGTTCACACCGAGGTCACACCAAATTTGATGTGGTACACATATCTCGGAGTTCACGCTTAGTTCACACCTACTTTAAATGTCGATCGGACGGCACGGATTGCATCTGCCTCGCGACTCCTACTGTGGGCCATTGATCCCACCTCCCTCGAGAGGTGTCATTTAGTGATGAGGGAGGGTGGGGACCTGCAAAAATAGATTTTTTTTTAAAAAAAAAAACTTCTAATGCTCACCTTCTTGGGGTTAGTAACCACAGTTAAGGCCTTCAAAAATCGGCCATCATTGCGTGTATGGTTATGTGCTTTCCACTTGGTTGAGCAGTTTGTCCCAGATTATATACTTGGAATTTGCATATTTTGGAGTTGTTTTATGCATATGTGAGAATCAGTTTTGATGCGTTTGATCATGTTTTCCATGATTGTGTAGTGGTTGAGTTGTCTCCCACTTTGCCATTTTGGCATGGTATACGGTAGAGATTGTACTTGAGTTTTTAACCAGTTTACAGAGGAGACTCTGTTAGATTTCTCTTAGGTTTTCTCGCCATAGTTTCTTGACATTGACTTATAATTGCAGACATGTGTGACAGTTTAGAGTCTACAACGATGACTCTTGAGAGACAATGGTCTTTTTCTTGCCAATACTTGCGTTGTTGACATTGTGGTCACAGAGGGCACATTAGGCACCGTTGTTTCAGACGTATGAGATAGTAGTGGAGATATATGCGTGATGCAGATATGGATTTAACACATCTTAGAGAGGGACTTATAGTGGCATTCGATGCCAGTGACGATGATGTCATGCTTGCCTCAAATGTACCTCTTGCAGATATGTCTATGGATAAGACACTTTCTCCACAGTGGTTACTAGATAGTGATGCTGCTTTCCACATCACACCATGTTGTGAGTGGTTCAACATGTTTTCTAGTGGGAGAATTGGTTGCATGTGCCTTGTTGATGGCTCAACATGTGACATAGAGGATGCAAGAGATGTTTGTTTGTCTTCTCCTAGTGGTGCATTATATACGCTATGGCATGTGCGTTATGTTCCTCAGCTAAGATGGAGTTTGATCTCAGTGGGATAGTTTTAGTAGCTTTTGGCTGTCAGATACTACTGAGCGAGCAGTTTTTCCAAATGCATTGCAGATTATTAGTGATTGATAGATGAGGCCCGCAATGGCTTGGCATATCTTATGCATGTGTCTGAGGTTGGAGACAACGTAGTCTTAGTTTTTTTGATGGCATGCGTTCAATGAGAGACGAGATGTGCCTCTTTTACTAGTGATCTCCATCATGCTCAGGCAACAGACCATATAGTTGTGCACAACATGAAGGTAGGCTCTTCAGAGATAGAGGTATAGCGGCAATGCTCTAGCACAACATAGCAAGTGTTGTCAAAGTTTGTGCAGTTAGATGTAGTGCAGGTTTTCTCCCTAGAGACACAGACATAGATGAAAAATATGGAGTTTTTTGACATGGTCATGCTAGAGTTTGATGATTTGATGCCAGGATACACACTTCCACCTATGGATGAGAGAGACGTAGCTACCCCAGTGTTGGCAGTGACACATCCATACATGATGAGTAGTCTTGATGATGCAGTACATGCACATACTGCAAGAGAGGCTAGGACATCCATGTTCGTGCATATTTCTTCAATGTTCAAGTGTCTCATTTATGACCTACTTGTGTCAAGACCCAACCTAGCAGCTGTTGTTGGATAATTTGCAGCAGGGATAGTCAGTCATACGGTGACTGACACTAGCATGATGCTTCATGGAGCTTTGCACACCATACAAAGTTGTTTGCTAGATTTACATACAGGCTCTAGCATGGGTACGCACACTCACCTACCACCAGGGCTGATACGACTATGTGTAGATTGACAAAGTGAGCCAGTGGGCATAGGTTGAGAGAGTCTTTCACCTAGTTTCTTGTACATACTAGTAGTTTAGCTAGTAGGTCTCACTTATCAGTGCATCACCTTTAAGTGGGAGATTGTTGGGGTGAAGGCACTATGCCTTTGCCCACTGAGATGTTCGGCCTCTTGCCCACTATGTATACACACTTCCTTATTCTTTCTATACATAAGAATAAGGAGCACCTCACTCACTTGAGCTAGAGGTTATTCCACCCACACGGTCTCGTGTGCTTCCTCTTTCACGCATGCATGCATGCATTTGCGCACAGATCCACTCACATTTAACACTATGAAGAGGTCAAAACCAAGTGAATAGAGGCCCATGAGGTCTGTTGGGCCTCTACTCGCTTTGTTAGTACTGACCTTAAGAGGCCCTAGACTTTAAAAGCTAGAGACATTAGATTTTAGTGTTCTAAAGTGCTTTCCGTGGCGTTCTTTTTGTATTTTGAAAACATCTCTTATGTGTTTTCTCTCATCTCACATCACATCACTCATTAAGATTCTCGGACATGGAATTTTGAGCACACTTATGTTGGGCTCTCAAAAAGCATTTTGTATGATCATGCATGTAAGTGTTTGAGCAAACTTTTATGTATGTACTATGAGAAATAGAATTTCAAAAAACTAATTTTGTATTTTTTAGGATTACCTCTCTCTATGTTGAGTTGGCGTTTCTTACAGGGCCCAAAATTGACTCCAACTTTTTCCTAATGAAACACTCATCATCATCTTCTTGTACATATTCCATCTACATCAGCAACAATAAGAGAATAAATACACAAATCAATAGTCAACAAATCAGAGTAGTAGCTTCAGGTATCAACCATTCTTCCCATGAGAAACTCTTGCATTCAAGGACAACAACAAAGCTCCTTAAAAAAATGACAAGTTAAAGAATGGCCTATAGCGACAAGCAATGAAAAATTCATCAAGAGAGCTATCCACAACAACCATACATAGCTCACATAGTTCTTCAACATTTGCGACCTATTGCAGACAACTCAGATTGCAATGGACCTTGAAAGAAAATCCATCATAATGCCAATGCCACAAAGAGGATCCGCAAACTCAGACACATCAAAATCCGTCTTCAGAGCCAAGACTGGCAACAAAGAGGAGAATGTGCAATCAAAGGTCAAATCACATATCAAGAACACAACATATATGAATCACTCAAGGAAGGGGGGAGCATCATCCATGACACAACATACAAGGTTAAAGACTAGCCTTGAAGACAAAACTGACAATAACCCTAACAACAAGATTTCACATGGTCGTGTCAAGGGACGGCATGAGCTAGGAAGTGAGGAATGTTAGAAAATTGATCCAAAGGGTGCCTACCTGCTAAACATGTAGCCGAACACCACAATTGTACTCTATTATTTTTTTGGATAGTGTAGCTACTCTATGTGTAAATCCTAATTCCAGAGTAGCCGATCAATTTTTGAGTTGTAACTCTTTCATGATAACTGTAAAGGACCATGTGAGCTAGCCACTGGCCATTTAGAAAGCCTTAGGTATAAAGGTCAATAATTTTAATGTGAAAGTAGGCCTATGTATGGGAAGAGAAATGAGTTATGCTTACGCTCAAGCAACTACGAAGCTCCAACTTGTAACCAACATAAGTAATTTTAATGTGAAAGTAGGCCTATGTTTGGGAAGAGAAATGAGTTATGCTTACGCTCAAGCAACTACGAAGCTCCAACTTGTAACCAACATAAGTAACAATTGGGTAATCCATTTTCAGTTTTGAAACTTGCATTGTGTTCCTCTCTCTTGTCTCTTTTATTCAAGTGTAAGCATTGTCAATTTTATTGAGTTTTATGACTACGCATTAGTGAGACTAATCTTCAAATTTTAGTGCTTAAATCATTGTTTTTTGACATTTTGACCATAGGAGAGTGTTTCGGGATCATAGGGCGACCTTTCCAGATAGTTCTGTTGCAATTTTTAGGAGCTTTTTCATGATGGATCATGACAAGATTTGGTAGGATAGTGCCCCTAGGTGTCTTAGACCTCCTCCTAAAGTTTTGGTACATTTTGACTTTGTTTGAGTGCGGAAATGGTGTGATGACCTAGAGTGGTGAGAAAGGACATAGGTAGATTTTTTGATCATTGAGTGGTGGTTTGCTTGTTGTTGAGTTGTCACGTTACCTTGATAGGTTCTCTTCTTGAGATTGACAACCTCAAACAGTCTTCGTGCCCCATACGAGTCACTTTCTTGAGTATTGACAGTATGTTAGTGCCAAATAGTTACAGACATTTGTCACGGTGACCCACTAACAAACAAACATTAACATGCTAACTAGCACACATGTTCTTGCTTGGCTATACTATAAACTTAACTTATTATAGACTTAAATTTCTAGGTTAACCTACTAAACTTAACATACATTAATTAAAATTTTACCTATTGTACGCTTTGTCGTACATGTTGAAGGCTAGTAACTTGCATGTGCACCGTGTGCAAGCCTCAAAAAGCTGCAAACACACAACTAGAGAGTCCTAGCAAGCTCAAAGAAACAATGGTATGTCACTCACCGCTGAATGCTTCCGTCGTGAAGGATCTTGTGCTGCGAAGAAGAAGAAGCCGCCACCAATTGCGTGCTCAACCACCGTTCTACCATTGATGTCGTGGAAATGCTTGATCACACACACCCTCTCTCTCTCTCTCTCTCAAGCATACACATACACATACACGTGATCAAGAACACTTCTTAGCTTACACCCCCAAGAATGAGGTTTTTTAGGTCAAATGGACCTTTTATAAGAGTTTGGCCCATTCACACATGAGTGCCCACAGTGGCCGGTCATTGCAAAACTACTGGAAAAATAAGATAAGTGGTGCACCTCTCATCGGAGATTACCTACACACCTATTGGACCAACAAGACCGGTCCATGACTCAATCAAATAAGTAATATGCGACCATCGAAGGTGATAGGGTGTCCATGAGGGTTAACATGCCCCCCTTCTTGATGTAGATTCCATCCTCGGAAGCCATTGAGATGAAGCCCGTTCGTCGAGATGGAAGAGCATTCGAGATGAATGTTCTTAGCCTTCTTCAATCACTAAAAAAATTAACCAAAATTGGCCCAATAACCGCATTCTCATATACAATTAAAAAGCATATGCAGTTGTATGTAGACAAATTGATTGGTAACAGAATATTAAACAATTTGGTAGCAATAAACATTAACCTAATATAATTTTAAATGCATAAACAATTGTAAAGGACAAAAGCTAAACAAGTATGGGGTAGCTAATTTAACGGTCGAAAGGCACTAGAGGTCAACAATTAATACCATGGGCAAGATTCTCAATTTTCTCTGGTCAATTAAGCTATTTAATCACGAGAGCCAAGTATTTCATGTCCGAGGACTGACTAGAGGCTATACCTAGAAGACCTTGTAGTTAAGCTACGATAAAAGGAATTTCTCATGAAATCATCACCTGAATTATTTTCTTTTCTTTGACCTCCCAAACTCTTTTCACATTGATTTTGATGTGTGTGCTTATTTTGTATGCCTTGGGTTTTTTGTTTTTCAAGGAAAAGCACCCATAGTGGGAACCTCTAGGGCTCTAGTACCATAGGCGATATATGTGAGTGAAGTACCAAATCAAGCTGCGATTTCTCTTCGTGCTTCAGATTTTACATTGTGGCACTTTTTATTTTTTTGTTTGTTCATTTTTAGCATTTTAATTTTGTAACTTTGGGGGGTCATATAACATTGTTACCCTCCCCAGGCTCAAAACTAGTAAACTCCCTTTATAATACTTAAGCTAAAGGTCATTAGGGACTAAGCCCACTAGAAAGCCCTAGTACATTTCACACAATGCTGCCTAAATTGAATTAAGAACCTAGAGTAACCATTGATTATTAGGAAGGCATTCCCCATGGTATTAAGACAAGATCATTAACTCCTAACTTGGTAAGACTAGCTTAGTCAGACTACGTGATTCTGAAACCTAGACAAGGGATTATGACAAAAAATTATCTAGAATATAATGTTTAATCTAAGAAAATGTGGGGAATATTATGCTACCAATCACATTTAGAGAAGACAAACATGGATGCAAAAACAAAGACAAGGGGCAATGCTAATGGTCAAGAAACACCTGTTTGTGTTGATGATCGCAATTGATTTGAAGAGTGAACAAGAGAAAGATTCCATGAAGTTCCAAATCCTAACAATAGCAACACGATCCTTTACAAACTAGGAAACACAAAGAATACCTCTAGGAGGCACATCATAGTGGGAAGAGGCACCAACCCTTATTGAACACAATCAAACAACATAAGGAAACTAACTAACTATTTGCACCCCTCCCTAGAGAATCAAGGGAACAAGATATTATAGAGATGGGGAGGTAACCCTAAGGCTAAATCTCTATCCTCATCATCACTGAGAAAAATGAAGTCATCATTTGTGAGACCACATGTGCCATCTGTGTAATCATGTAACTCTTCCTCATCATTAGAGGCACAAATGCTCACTAAGAACATCACTAAATGTCTATAGTAATCTTGGTCAAGAGGGTAAGTTTGTGCAACTGGAGAGACGTCGTCTACTAAGCATGGATCAGTCTTGTGGTCAAGAAACGTATCAGCCATTCTAAGTCCTCAATATTCCTCTCACACGCTAGAGTATCTACCAAATCCCATTCACATGCAAGCACCGGGTAGACTATGTGAAACATTTGTGCAAAGTAAAGAGGGTACCTTTCACCCAAGGTAGGAGTGGATGACTCTATCATACTAGCCATATTTGTACACACAAATAGATGATGATTAGAGTGAAAATATTATAAGGGTCGTGTCAAAAGGTCTTGTCCTTGTGCATAATGTGTTTTTATGATTTTGTGTCATGTACTAGAACTCGTAGGTTTCTATATTTTTGTTTGATGGTCCTTGCTCTTTTACTTTTTTATTTTTGTATTTTGTGAGTATAAGGCTTTATATATACATTCCTTAAGATTGGGAGATTGAGAGGTCAGGGAGAAAGGTTGAGAGGGGAGTGAGTGAATGATGAATGTCAGCAAACACTCACCCCTTCCTTGGGTAGATCATACCTTCTGGAATGATGTCGTCACCTTTTGAAACCAATTGTTCCAAGTTTTCTTTGGTGAAGACTTTGACCAATAGTTTTTGACCATTGTAGGCATTTCATCTAGTTACAAGGGTGGTAAGGTACTCTCCCATGATTTTATTTGCAACGTTGTTGTAGGTGGTGAACTTACAACGGGGGAGGTGAAAACTCTTTCTTGTTTGTATAGATATGTACAATGGTAGGTGGAGGTTGTGTCGAAGCTTCTATTTCCATATAGGAACTACATGAAGAGTAAGAAGCTTCATTCATTTTTTCTATGGTTGAGCTAAGCGAAACAAGCCTTTTTACGCTTGGGAACCCACTCTAGCTCCAGATCCAGTGTGTAGTGTTCTATGATTTTGTTTTTCCCACAATCTTTCATCGGCTTTGTCGTCACAAGATTTGACTCACACGGGTCAAGACAAGTAAGAACACAATTTATGTTTTGGCACCTAGATTTGATCATTTCCTTGATAGTAGCCTTGGGCTTCCAATAGTCTTTTAGGAATTCAACACCACGTTTTCTTACATTTCTGGGAGCGAGTGGGGCGTTTCTTAAAAGGCTCCTTTTTACTAGCATCAACCATGGTCGCTAAAGAAGCTTTAGGGACCCACTTCTATGTTTTTTTTGCTACATTAGGATGAGTCTTGTGTGTCTCAAGCTTTGTTTCAACTACTACAAAAGTTGAAGCTCTAGAGATTTGGGCTATAGGGACATTTGGTTCAACCTTGTGGACATGCATTGTTTTTTGTTTTATTTCCTTGGGAGGTAATATCTCAGGGACTATGGATTGAGTGACAGGGCTAAGAGGTTGTTTTTGCATTGTGACACTCTCTGTCCCCCAATCAATAGTGCATATGGTCGCTATCATCCACATGCGTCCCAGGTTTATATGACCTTCCATAGTTCCAATAGGCATGACCAAAAAGTCTTGAGCTACAACCCCGTTGTCATAACTGACAGAAGTGTGCTAGATTCCAAAAACCATGGTTATTTTCTTGTTGACACCCTTGAATTGGATAGTACTCTCAGATAGGGATGGCTTTCCCAACTGACACCACATCCCATATGACAACAGATTATATTTAGCACTCGTGTCTAACAAGGCATTATATGTCACTTTCCCATAGGCGCTATTTAATTCAATAGGGTATCGTAGAGGTGTGTTAGAGTCCAACCAATCATTGTCTGTTTCAACGTGGAATGCATTTGTAGCTCCAAGGTTGGTCTCTCGTTGGCGTCTTATGCGTTGTTGTCGCTCCTTAGCCTCAGCTTGAGCTTGTATCTTCTTCAACTCTGCTTATGCCTTAGCTACCTTCTTTTTATGGATGGCACGTAGCTCCTCTTGGCTTAAAGGATCATATTATATTTTAAATTGTCTCCCATTGAGGAATCCAATGGTTTCAACTCCATCAAGAGTCTCCACACAAATAGTATCTTGTGGGGTGATTCCACATACTCTATATGGTCCTTTTCGTGCATATTTCAACTTTTTCTTCTCATTTTGCACTCCATACATAAGGACTATCACCAACATTGATATCTTTGCGTTTTAGATGACGGTCAAACCATTTCTTTCTCCTATATTACTCCACAAGTGCATTTTTCATAGCCAATTGTCTTTCTTCATCTAACCTCTCAAGGAGATATAAGCGCTCAACTAAAGGGTTACCATCCCAACCTTCTTGTGAAGCTACATGCAGACTAGGAATTACAAACTCCCATGGCATAACTACTTCTTGGCCATATACCATTTTGAATGGTGTACAATTAATAGCCACTTTCTAAGAAGTATTGTAATCCCATAGAGTTGATGTCAGCTTCAAATCCCAATATGTGCGATGAGCTTCCACTGTTTTGGTCAAGATAGAAATTAAGGTCTTGCTAGTGCTCTTAGCTTGGCCACTTTCTTGTGGGTAATGTGGTGTAGACTTATGGTGAGCTATCATGAAGTTTGTTGTGAGTTCCTATATCACTCCATTTATAAAATGAGTACCATTGTTACTCACAATTTCAAAGGGACAACCAAATCTTGTAATAATGTTCTCAAAGAGAAAATTGGCACTTGACCTTGCATCAGCCTTACGTGTGGCCCTGGCTTCCACCCACTTTGTCACATAGTCAGTGGTGGCAATGATAATATATCGGGATTGAGTGTTACGAGCTGCCGGACTAATTGGGCCTACAAAGTCTAAACCCCATTTTTCAAATGGTTGAGTCACTTTAACAGTATGTAAGGGCATCTTGTCCTTTTGTATCGTGATCTTGTAACATTGGCATTCATCACATCCTTTTGCAAAAAGTTATGCATCTTGAATAAGGTAGGCCACCAATAGCCTGATTGCAACACCTTTCTAGCAGTTAGTTCCCCTGAGAAATTTCCTCCGACTAAACCGATGTGGGCTTCTTACAGTATAAATAAATACTCATCCTCATGGGTACAACGTCTAAGAATATCATCCTTCCCTATCTTGTAGAGAGTTCCTACAATGAGAGAATAAGGCTCACATTCTTTTGACAGTTTTTGAACTATATCCTTACAAAGCCCCTTGGGTGGAAAACCATTAACTAGAAAGTTCACAATCTTCTCACTCCATTCAGGCATGGTCTCAACTAGGAATAAGGAAGTATTATGCAATTCATCTATCATCGACTCCAGTAGGGGTTTCACCATTGGGTATGCAAGACAGATGATCCACCATGACATGTCTTTTACCAGGTCTCACCACAACGGTGAAATCAAACTCAAGAGGAATTAACAACCATCGTGTAATTCTTCCCATGGAACAAGGTTTATTTACTAGATACAACAAGGCTTGATGATCCACATAGAAAACAAACTTGTTGGCAAGAAGGTAGTAATTTTTTCACTGCATAAATCATAGCTAAACCTTCCCTCTCTGTAGTGATGTAGTTTATCTCAGCATCATTCAATTGACGACTTGCAAAGCTAATGGGGTAGTCCAATTTATGTTCTCCTGGTTGAGCTAGAACACACCCAATAGAAAAATTTGATTCATCAATATGCACATGGAAAATTACATTCCAATCGACACTCGTAGAATATGAGCGCTAGTCAAGATCTTTTTCAATGACGCATAAGCATGGTCACACTTCGCGGTCCAATGGAACTCAATAAGAAGCTTTTGTACAAAGGACGAGCTATCTCGGCAAAGTTTAATATAAACCATCATTAATAACCAACATTGCCTATGAATCTTTGAACTCTTGTATAGTTTGTAGGTGGTGGCAAATCGGTAATGGCTTTTATTTTTCTCTCATCTATGGAAATCCCATTTTTGGACACGATATGCCCTAAAATGACTCCATGTTTAGCCCAAAATTGGAATTTGAAAGGGTTTAAGGAGATGCGATACAATCTCCACTTCTAGCTTGGTACTCTAGTGCAATTGTGATTTGATTGTATCCAAAGTACCAATCTAAAAATCTATAAGCTTCCTTTCCTGCAACTCTTTAAAGCACATGTTCTGAATATGACAAGGGGTAATGGTCCCTCCTAGTGGCGGCATTGACCTTTTTGAGATCCACGCACACTCTCAGTTTCCCATTCTTTTTCGGCACAATCACTATCAAAGACACCCATTCTGAGTGCTCAATAGGGTATATGAATCCGCATTTGACAAGATTTTCAATCTCTTCTTGAACAATCTTTTCATACTTAGGATTCATTGGGTAGGGTCGTTGCTGGACTGGAGCCATGTTGTTCATGGGAATTGTGTGTTGCACCAGGGAAGGTGGAACACCTTTCATATCATGATATTTCAAAGCAAAAATATTCCTTGAAAAGTTCTTTAAGTTCATACTCCTCAATCTCTGTCAGATCTTGGACTCTTCTCCTGGGTCTACTAACTCTATCTCCCTAACTATCGCTGGACTCTCATAGACTCCATTACTTCCATTGATAGGTGTCCTCTGTGCCTTTGTATACAAAACCTTACGATCCTCCATCATGTAGGATTTGAAATGATCCGGTTCGGATTGTAAGTATGTGGGATCTTTTTGTTCTGTGGACTATGTTTCACTTCCGCTTCCTTCCGTTATTGAGCTAACTCTTGATTTTGTTGTCTCGTTACGGTACGGCTTAACTTTGGCTTCTTTGTAGCCTCTGCTCTGTGATTTCAATGGATTGTGGACTACACCACATAACGCTTTTAAGGTATTCACCCCAGTTATCTACCAACTCCCGATGAGCATCACCACTACAACACTACATGGAGATATCGATGCGTGTATATTGACGAAATTAGCGGGCGTCGATATACGCGTCGCAATGTGCGTCCATATACACGTGGAAAGGCTTTATTTCCCACGTGTATATCGACGTGTATAGTGACGCGTATAGCGACGCAAAAAAAATTTGGGTGAAAAAAGCGAAACTTGCGAGCAGCAGGGGCAATTTTCGCCTGCGCTCTGCTCAAATCTTGGCCTCCACCTGCTGCGCAGGTATTATGCCCCCCCCCCCCCCCCCAACCCTCTCTCTCTCTCTCTCTACATCGTGTGTGTGTGTGTAGAGAGAGAGAGAGAGAGAGAGAGAGAGAGAGAGAGAGAGAGAGAGAGAGAGAGAGAGAGAGAGAGAGAGAGCGGTGTGTGTGAGTGTAGGAAAGAGAGAGAGAGAGAGAGAGAGAGAGAGAGAGAGAGAGAGAGAGAGAGAGAGAGAGAGAGAGAGAGCGGTGTGTGTGAGTGTAGGAAAGAGAGAGAGAGAGAGAGAGAGAGAGAGAGAGAGAGAGCGGTGTGTGTGTGTGTGTAGGAAAGAGAGAGAGAGAGAGAGGTGTGTGTGTGTGTAGGAAATAGAGAGAGAGAGAGAGAGAGAGAGAGAGAGAGGTGTGTGTGTGTAGGAAAGAGAGAGAGAGAGAGGTGTGTGTGTGTGTAGGAAAGAGAGAGAGAGAGAGAGAGAGAGAGAGAGAGATAGAGATAGAGATAGAGAATTAATGTATGCTTAGAAAATTAAAATTAAAGAGAGAAATGAAATGAAATGTTATATTAACATCTTTGAAAGGGCAAAGTGACCTATGAGACATGAGACAAGAAAGTTACAATGTGATGGATCTGATACAAAGTCAGAGTAAGAATATGACAAAATAAAATATTATGGAATCCTAAATTGCTGGGTATGGACTAAACGGCTAAATCAGCTAGCTGGGATAGGTAGATCATAGGAGATCTAGCAGCTGTCGCTGGCGGATCTCATCAATCTCCTCCATGGTCAGTAGTCTGACTGGGCGTTATGCATGTCGAGCCAAAGTGACCTAGCTAGATCCTCTGATGCATCCTCTGTCGATGTTGTGTAGTCCTCCGCAGTCGTGGACATCTAGATCTCCCTAGCTCAGTCGCTCGTTTGATCAGTACAGAGATAGGGAAGTAGAGAGCGAGAGAGAGAGAGAGAGGCAGATAGGAAATAGCTAGAGAGATAGAGAAAGAGAGTTATATATATATATATATATATATATATATATATATATAAAGAGAGAGAGAGAGAGAGAGAGAGATAGGAAATAGAGAGATAGAGAAAGAGAGTTATATATATATATATATATATATATATAGATATAGAGAGAGAGAGAGAGAGAGAGATAGGAAAATAAGGAAATAGAGAGAGAAAGAGAGATGGCGAGAGCGAGATCGAGAGAGAGAGAGAGAAAGAGAGATAGCGAGAGTGAGATCGAGAGAGAAAGAGAGATCGAGATCGCTTTTTTGAGCAAGAACCATGCAAGGCTTCTGAATCTTTCTCAAGTTGCTCATCCATCTCCACATTATCTTCTGGCTTGGACATGGAGGCCCCGTCCAGTTTACAATCAGGTAGAAAACTTTCATTGGGGTGAGAACTTCCATGGCTTGTGCATGTGGTGAAAAAAACACCAGGATGGGCATAATATCCTTGGAAAAACCTGTGCAAAAAATTGCAAACAGACGGAACATTACAAAAATGACAAAAATGGTCATGCTTTAATATATGATTCATCAAGTGCGGCATTGGAAAGCTTTCTCTGATAGGCTACCTCGGAATGGAGGGAGGTGGGTTCGTAGACAGAGAAGAAACTATGGAACTAAAAGAGGTAAAGGGGTTTTGCCTGCTACATGCATTGCCATGTACACCTGGGAGTGCACGTATGTGTCTACCCATATAGGATTTGACCAATAAAGACGAGATTTTGACCCGGTGGTCCTGATCTCCGTACACCTCTGGACCGAGGTGTACGGAGATTGGGCAAGACTAGAGAATGCGAGGTAGTTTACATTGTGAGGAGTATATATATATATATATATTAAAACAACATTCATAATCATTGTAGATGGCAACGTCATCAACTAACATGGAGGAAAAGATTGCATGCTGGTGCACGCTCTGCAAGTATCAAATCCTGCGCAAGCGTATGATATGTAATGAGCATGTGCACAAGTACGGAGAGTTTGCTAGAGAAATCGTACAGAATCTGCGATACGACTCCTATGGAACGGGCATTGATTTCCGCGACATAGCACCTACATCTCAGAGAGAGAGAGAAAAAAGATTATGCGTGAAGGTCCGACCAATATAGAGCCACGGATGGAAGCAAAAAAGGGCTTACAGACAGAAGACGACGGCATGGAGGAGATGCTGGATGCCTTCTTCGAGACAAGCAAGGAGAACGCGAACGAAGCAGCACCAGAAGCCGTGCGCCTATCTCCTGAACACATGTTGAGGAAGTTGGCACGTCAACCAATCTATGAAGGCGCCAAAATATCTGTGCTTCGTACTTGTCTGGCGTTTTTGAATCTTCAGTCAGTGTACAGGTGGTCAGATGCAAGCATCACTGCTTTGTTTAGGAAAAGATCATGAAGTTCTATATACTAAAGTCATGCGAGAAAAGATCATGAAGTTCTGTATACTAAATTCAGCACCGATGCAAAAATGGCTTGAAAGGTACGAAGAATAGAAAGAGAGACACAATCTAGAGCGACAGGATTTCAGACGAAGTCGAACGACTAGAGGCATACCCTTGCCAGGCTATCTCGCTCCTCTACCTGAATTCCCTACAATGGCATGGTTGGACAAGACAGTGAGAGCAGCTCGACAGATCGGAGAACCCATATCTCTAGAAGAGGAAGAGCTGGCTATTGGATGTGACTGGAAGTATCATACATACATGGCACTGTGGTCGCATGGAAAGCATTTCAGAACACAAAAAATTCACAGCAGAAGAAACACGTTTGACAGTGGGGTAATGGTTAGTTTCATGCAAAAGAGCAGGGCCAGTGCTAGAGACACGAATGAGAGAACTAGCAACCTGGATTACTGTGGTCTGGTATCAAATATCCTAAAAGTAAGCTTCAGGCGGTTTGAGATGTTTTTGTTGGATGTGAAGTGGTTCAAGGTGATTACTTCTGGTCGCAATGCAACGGTACGCAGAGATGGAAACAAACTTGTGCAAATAGATTCTACAAAGACTTGGACAGATGCAAGCGACACATTTGCTCTCCCCGAACATTGCGAGCAAGTGGTCTTTGTACCGGACCCTCGAGAGCGACAATGGTGGTTTGTGGTTCAGGTTGCTCTAAGAAATAAACAAGTATTTGAATGGCAAGATCTCCTGGAAGAAAGTCACTCAGACGACGTCCATACTACTGTGACATTAGATGAGATGGATGAAGGTATGGCAGAGGAAGCTGACAGATATATGAGGGATGACGCAGACAAGCTAGAATTGACACTTGTAGATGAAGATGCAATGGATGAAGACAATCTGCCAGAACGAGTTGGGGCAGAGTTATGTTTGCAATTAGAGATAGACGATGATACGGTGCAAGATCTTATCGATGATGCCTCACTCGTCGAGGCCTAGGCCTGTAAGTGTTTGTGTGAAGACTTTGATTTAAAATTAAGCTTAAAGTTAATTTAAACAACTGTGTTCTGACGCTTTATTTTACTTTCTTTCTGCAGGACTTTAGTATAGCAGACGAGATTCCAGATCCCGCTTCCATGAGTGTAGATGCATTCATGGATTCGTTACACGGATGACCCCTGCTCAGATGGCAGAGGCTTCTCAGTACTGGGTAGCCAGAGGCACGGGTACTATGCCTCCGGGCTTCACACCCAAGGGACCGACGCCTAGGGGGGGGGGGACGCCTACGAGGTTCAGGACGCCTATGGGTACGACGCCTATGGGTATGATGCCTTCTTCTCCCATCACGACCGCTTCGACACCTAGGGGTGGGGCAAAGGCGGGTACGTCCTCATCTCCGCAGCACAAGCGCACTCGCCGATCTCGGCGATCGTCAGGTGGAGGTGGTGGTTGCTGTGGAGGAGGGTCCACAGATGCTTCGACCCCTCCTCGCTCACGACCCCCGTCTTACCCAGGCACACCTCTCAACACACCTCTTGGCACACCTCGGACACCTTGGGGGGCACACGATCCTAGTGCCTCCAAGATCTATACTGTACGGGGAGATGGTTCTGTTGACATGGATAGAGTCGGGACTAAGATGCGACAGCGGATTCGCCAGGTCGTGGAGCTACAGCTTTTGACCACCATTCTGACATCTTGGGATCAGCAAGAAAAGGAAAAAGTCACTTACATAGTGGAGACCATCCTGAGAGAGTACCAAACTGCTCCGGGTTCTTCCATTGTTTCGGCGCGGTGGATCAAGGGTGTTGCAGGGGACACCATCAAACATCGACGAGATGCAGCTCGGAAGGCTTTCAGGACCGGCTAGCCTAAGCCTTTGGGCATCCCACACGAGACGTGGCTACAGATCAGGGAGGATGAGCGGACAACAGCCACGCGGTTCAGACAGCAGCGTGAGGCCGCGCAGGTACGACTGATGACTAGGGGGGACATCTCATCTTGGCAGCGGAGGCTTCGACATCTTTCGCTATGAGTTTGTGAGTTTCTAATCCAATCTTAACTATGGCATTTTTTTAAACGCGATGAATCATGTATTCTTATTACTTTGATTTTTGTATAAACGCAGAATCTTGCGATGCATCGAGCTCCATCACGCGAGGAGGAGTCAGATGGATATCGCAGAGGTATCTATGAAGTACTGAATGATCTTGAAGCTTCGAAAGAGCCTGTAGACTGGGAGGCCTTACAGTCTCACTGATCGCTTGAGGTGAGACGTTAATATGTGTGAGTTGATTTAATTAAGTCTGTATATGTGAAGTAATATCAATACTAATTTTGTGAGTTGTCCTATGTGCAGGTTCCGACACCTAGTCATTAGTGGACCAGATTTCATCTATATGCTTTGTGAGACACAGACACGCTTCTGTGTCTCTTTTTTGTACAAACAGTTAGTGTTCAGACAGTTATTGTTTCCCTTATGGTTATGATTATTGTCATTGTCATTGTATAGACAGTTATTGTTTCTCTTTCTGGTTATGCTTATGGTTATTTTTAATTTTGTTTATGGTTATGGTTATCTGCATTATGGTTTTGATCAAAGTGATTATAGCCGGTTATGGTTTTAAGTTATGGTTATGGTTCGTTATGGTTATGCTTTTAAGTTATGGTTATGGTTCATTACGGTTATGCTTTTTAGTTATGGCTATGCTTTTCAGTTGGTACGGTTGTCTTTCATTGGCCCTCAAATCTCATGTGAGATCCTACATGGATAGCATGTAGGAGGCGTATACATGATATGGTTTTTTTTGAAAAGTTTATGTAAAAACAAAGGAAACTCTGCCGAAATTTCTACGCGCGGGAGCATGGTTGATATTTTGATGCCGCTCGCTTTCTTGGGCAGAGGGCAGGAAGTCTGGCTGTGGCTGTGTCCATCTTTTAACTGGGCACAGGCCAGGCTACCTGCCCTCTGCCCAAGAAATTTTTTTCTGCTATGGTCGTCGCTATGCGTGTCGCTATACGTGTGGCTATCAGCGTCGCTAATAGCGACTAGTTTCACAGCAACGCGTATAGCGATTCTCATAGCGACGGGAAGCGTCGATATATGCGTCGATAACACCTTCTTTTGTTGTAGTGCACACGCCCCTATATAGTTAATCCATTTTGCGATAGATTTCTTTTCATTTTCTCTAGCATGCACATTTTCTCAGTATCATCGCCTCTGATATCTCTTACTTTTCTTGTCTAATTTTTTTATTACAGGTCGATCTCTAGTGAAGAGTCACTAGATGAATCGCTACTTGTGTCTTCTGCTCTCCTGGATAGATTGTCATCTAGAGTACCATTAGGCCCTGAATGATTTGTCCCCACATTTGCATTAAGATTATGCTCAGCTTCTTCGTCCTCAGAGTTAATTTCAATTGATGATTCTGACTTTGAATTGTGTGGGCTATAGTCTTGTGAGACGCTACTGGTTCCAATGTCAGTCAAGCCTTCATCTTGTAGGTCTTCAAAAGCTATATGCATTGCTTCTAGCATATTTAAGGGTACGAGTTGTGGCATTTCATCCCCCTATTTCCCCAAGTTTCTATGGTTGCTGCTAGGTGGACCCAATCACATTGTCAGACTCAATCATCCCAACTAGAACATCCATATAAGGAGAGTCTTTCCCGACATCAGTGTCCATTTTACATGTGTAAAAATACTACAATGGGGCCGAGTGAGATGTGGTGTCAAATCTATGATCAATTATAAATTTGTTTCCTAGAGGATGTGCTCGACCCGTTACAAGATCCACTCAAATGACAGTCTTGGAACTGCAAGTAGACATGGTTTTCAGACCTCTTTATTAGGAAGAGTATGGAGCATTAGGAAGAGTATGGAGTCTAAGAGGGCCTCTTTATTTGGTAATTTAAGGGAGTCAAACCTTTAGTATTAAGAAATAAATCAAAGGAGAACTTTTGAATTCAAACAGGTAAAATGACTAGCTTATTTGCATTCAAATTCTCCTCCCAAAATGAAATTTAAAATCTAGCGGGCAAAAGTATATCATGTAGCATATCTATGGAAAGTGCTCAGCATGTAGATTCTAGATCTGTAATCTCCACTCAAATTGGAATCATATGTAGGAGTTATGGAAGCCAAAAATCATAATGTTGTCCTCCCCCTTTTTGGGGGAAAAAGTGCATTCTTTAACCACTCTTACACCTCTCTTACACACCCATCATTCTTGCACACATGGCATGTATCTATTCGTCCAAATGTTAATCACCTCCATAATCTCATGGAAAATAAAGAGGCGACCCCATCCTCTTCCTAATGGATGTCCTAAGATCATCTCAGAGGACATAGTGTGCTTGGAGAAATTCATAGCAAATGAAGGTATTACTTATTTTTTGTCCAAAGACCTTGATCTTGAGATCTTCTAGCATCCCAATAGGTTTAACAATAGTCCCATTGGCCGTCTTTACTACTATGTTTGTGGTCCCAAGGTGAGGTCTTCCCATAGTTTCCCATCAACTTTTAGTCACAATGCTAACCCCAATGCCACTATCAAGGATTCCCTTCACAATTAATCCCTTGGTAGTGATTGGTATGGTCTCATTGGATTCATTGTTGCCCTCAAAGTATTATCCCAACTTGCTAACACGTATTTCTACAAGTTTTCATCTAGGTTGGGTTGTGGATCTGAGTGTTCCTCCTCTATTGGCATCTCCCTAGCCCCATCCATCTATGCAAATTGTGGTAGCCTTACTTTCAGCTCTCCATTGAGGAAAGCTCAAAGAGCTAAGAATAGCTTGGGGTCTCCACATAGTTTGGACATGATGGTGATTCTAACTTCTGAGACCATGAAATCCATCAATTTGGAAATATTTAACGGTGCCTTTTGGGCTTCAGTCCCTTGACGTGGGGAAGATGGGATCTCCATTTCTTTGATAGGGTCAAGTGATCCCTCTGTAAACATTATCTCCAACAAGAAGGGAGTAGGCCCACTTTCCCATGACTTAAAGTCAATTTCCTCTTGGATGACACTAAGTATGGCTAGTGGTATATGTCCTTTGTGTGGTTGTTGTTGTGTAGGGAACATTGTGTCGGTAATGTGGATCTACCTAGGTGCTGGCTCTAGATCCCTTTGGGTCTCTTCTACCAAACTCTTTAATTGCTTGATTCGCTCGATCTCCTCTTCTTTAGGGTTTGGGTAAGTTCCTATCTTCTTCTTGGGTCCTGACCATTGTGGCTCATGACGATCTTCCTTGTTGGTTTCTTTCCTAGTGTTCGTTTTGGTCTCTATGGTTTCATTTGAATAAGAATTCTCTTCAGCATCATTCATATATACGGGGTCGTTCACCAATCCCTATGTTGGTCTTTGACCTGGGGCCTGACTTCGTTGCTTTTTGCGATCTCTTCCTTCGTGTTTCTTCTTCTTCTGAGATTGGGAAATTGATGTTGTGTCTCTTTCTTCAAGAATATAATTTTGTTTTTGGAGCATTGATCGTGTGAGTACATGTATTGGTACCACATGTGTACTTTATGATGGCTCCTCGTTAACCTTGATCAAGTTGAATGGCGTGATCTTAGGTGCATTTGGATTATTCGTACATTGGGCAATCAAATGATCTATGCCACATTGATTACACATGAGTATCGGCATTGTAGACTTGCTTGCTTGATTGGTTTGCATTAGTGTAGCATCCTTTTGTAGCCTAATAGGACACGCGGCTACACGATGTGGACCCCCACACTCATAGCATTGAAGAGGTGGTCTCTTGGTAGTGTAATTGATATTCTGGCCTCTTGCAGCAAGAGTAGCTACTTGATAGACATGTTTGACTTGTCCCCAATAGTCCTCCATGTAGTATTGTGGATTTTCTTCAAGTTCATCAATCCCATAGGCAATATTAGGGTCTATATCTTTCTCACATCCTTCCAAACCAAAAATAGATGACTCACAACCCACTTGATTCTTAGATGTGGTGGTTGCGATCCTAGCACTGGAGGTGGTAAGGGTGTTGTTTGAACAACATTTTGGTCCCTAGGGACCATGTGTTGTGACGTTTGTTCAAGAGGTGGGGCCGATAAAAATGCAAGCATTCGAGGTGTGTCTGTCCATGCTAAGGTTGGTCTATTGGCCATTGTGCGTTTAAATACTATGCAATCCTTATATTGATGACCATACTTTCCACATGCATTGCAATTCTCGTTAAACTTTACTCTAACAGTAGGGCATTCACTAGTATTATGCAGACTAGCAAACTGAGTACCATTGTTGCTTCCTTCTTGGATACATATGATTGTTTTGTGGAGCACGATTATCTCTGAGACTCTCTTGAATGGCCTTTGTGAGATCTGTAAAGTCATCTTAGATATCTTTGGCTCCTTAGCAATAGGCTTTAGGGTCATTGATTGATGCCCTAATGCTTACGAGCTAGTAGATTTAGGCTCAACAAACACTCTTTCTCCTTGAATCATTAAATTACCTCCAATTGGATTGCATTGGTGGTGACATCTTCCCAAGTGGTGATACCTCTAATGACTAGGTCATTGTATATATCCTCATGTCGTAATCCCCTAATGAATCTATCTAGCGATTGGTTATTATTGGAGCACTCATTTGGGACAACGAGAATTCAAATACTTCAAGCGGCTAATAAAGTCTCTCACGGACTCTCCTTCCTCTCGTTGGGCTTTCTAGAGCTGAGATGCTACACCCCAAAGTACCCCCTCTCGTATGTACTCTTTCAAGGACAATCTCCTAAGAGTAGGGTAAATTGTTTTTTCTTCCATCCTTAGGGTTCTATACCGATCCCCAACCTTTTCACTCAAGGTCAGGCTTTAATCATTACTCTTGTGCAGGTCATTGTGTTCTCCTAGGGAATTGCATATTTGTTCAAACACTTTGATATTCTTTCTCACATCCCCATCTCCTAAATTTTTGTGTGAGCTTGGCTATTTGTATTGCCTTACTTCTAGGCTATCTATCAGACGTGTTACACATATTTTCAGCAATGGATTGACCAATAGCTTGAGTAGGCATCGTGGTTAATGGCGCTATCATAACTACATGTGGAGTAGGTATTGGCATTGGGCTTGGCATATAGGAAGCCCTTGGGTTCCAAGTTTGGTATGATATTGTGCTAGGTGGTGGCCCAAAGTTCATATGTGTGGTCCTAGGCATAGCAGACATTGGATGTGACATGCTAACACTAGCCAGTATGGTCCCATTGAAATCAGAGCTTGGATGTTGTGGTTGTGGAGCATAATTTGTTGAAACAATGGGAGGGGTAGGATCTACATGAACATGAGGATCTATAGGTGCATACGATTGATACACACTTGTACGTACCGTTGCAGGCATTGAGCTACCATGTAGCGGTGCTTTACTAATAAATGAGGTCCATGGCGTGTTTTTTATCATGATTATCACTAGGGTAGGCAAGTTAGCCATAGTGTCATCAAGAGAGAGATGAGCTAGACTTGGAAAGGTAAAGCTATCACTTGTGGGCTCAGATTGTACAGAGACCACTGGGGAAACAACATATGGAGGATCCATCGGACTTACCGAGAGAGTCTCCATTTGTGATAAGGTTGGTTGCTTAGCTTTCCGTGCATCCAAGAATCTCATGACGCCCATTGAAGGAATGTGGATCCCTTTGTCACATGCCTCTCCAACTCAATAATCCTATGGATGACATCACAAACTCTTTGTTGTTGATCCTCTACGCTAGTAGCACCCGTTGTGGATTGTAGGACATCTAACCAACCCACGTGATAGGTGTGACCTGTTTATAGGTCGGTTAGAGTCTCCGTTTATAGTTCATACTCCCAATTCTCATTAGAAATGCTCCCTCTAGGATTGAGGTGCTAGCGGTGTCCTTTGAACTAGATACAATGTGACTCTCTATGGGTTGACCCTTAGTGGTTGCTAAGTCAGGAGCACTTGATTGCTCGACTAGCATGGATGTTGACATAATGTCCTTTGCCTTAAGTTCTCTTCATTGCTCCACCTTGTGTAAGCTCTTGATTTCCTTTTCCCTTGCTTCAAGGATATATCGCTCAACCTCTTTCATTTCGGCAAGGCTTCTACCATCAGGTAATATAACCTCAGAGGGGAATAGCTCTGAAGAGTCAGGGGATGCAGTGAATGGAGTATTCACTTGCACACTCTCTAGGAGCATAGGGTTTACATTGGTCAAGAATGGAAAATTTACTTCCCCACCCCCCTCATTTACATCGTTAGCTCCATGTTCGGAGCAAGTGGCTCTACTAAATGTTTCCTTCAAGCAGCTAAGCACTCTCGGCCCGAGCCGTGGGCCCATGGCATGCATGTCTTAGCTTGAATTATCAGGATTGGGCATCGGGTAACCCTTCATGACGTTGTAGTCAGAGGAACAGTCACTAGACGCAATATGTGGGTCTTGAGTGGTACTACCTTGGGTTTCCGCTGAGGGCCCGGACCCTAACGTGGAAGGATAGTGTGTACCCGTGTAATTCAAAGCGCTTGCTAGTTGTTCGGACTCTAGCACAAGACCAAAGCACAGATGCATGTGCCGTAGGCACCTTGAAATCGTTGGTGAGTCCCTTGAAGGTTACTCGTTTGATTTTGTGGGTGTTTTGCACCCCCGTTTTTACTTATTTTTTATTTTTTTGTGAGACCTCCAAGGAGGTCTATGATGGTAGGGTTCGTGTTGATCATGCAAACTCTAGGTAGATGTATGATGCCTAAAGAAAAGCTAGGGCCAAAGCTAGGGCCTAGGGCTATCGCCTAATGGATACGGTCAAGGTAGGCTATGGGGCTAGGGTAGCTATGGTGTGAAGTGGGTGATGGGTGCCAACAATTGCACCTTGAATTTCATGCATCATCAACCTCATAAACTTGGACGAAAATCAGCGTTTTTATCACCAACAATTCGCACATCAATCATAAAATCAAAATTTCAGCAATCCACAAGCATCTTAATGCGTCCATATAACGTGTTTCTTGCTCCAAATCGAGGTCTCTTACACGCAACCAAGTGAAAATTGCATGGCTAGACTCTTCATTTTATCATTGCAAGCTCAAACCATGAAAAATCAGCCTCTAATTATGCACATAAACATGTGTAGAACCAAAATTAGTAAGTATTAGTGAAATTAGTATGCAAAGGGGATGTTGGTGCATAATGCACACAAAAATTGATGCACACACATAGATTAAATCATTCAATTTCACATTAATCCCATGCAAAACCCTTCAACTAACAAAATCTGGATATTAGTAAAATTAGCACACACACAACTTCCTTCTTTGCCTTTCCTACGGGATGAAAAATACTTCAAGCTGCATTTTGCAAAGTGTTTCATGGAGCTTAGTGCAAGGAAACTCCCCGAAAGCGGCGCCAAAAATGTACTCTTTGTCGTACGTGTCGAAGGCTGGGAACTTGCTTGTGTACTATGTGCGAGCCTCGAAAGGCTGCAAACACACAAATAGAGAGTCTTAGCAAGCTCAAAGGAACAACGTTGTGTCACTTAGCTCTCAATGCTTCCATCGTGAAGGATTCTGTGTTGCGAAGAAGAAGGAGCCACAGTCGATGCCATGCTCAACCGCCTCGCCACCGCCGATGCCGCCACAATGCTTGATCACACACACCGTCTCTCTCCTTCTCTCTCTCTCTCTCTCTCTCTCTCTCAAGCATACACACACACACACACACACATACGTGAGCACACAAATGAGAAGGAGACAAAGAAGGAGCAAGAGTACTTCTTAGCTTACACACCCAAGAATGGGGATTTTTAGGTCAAATGGACCTTTTATAAGAGTTTGGTCCATTCACACATGGGTGTCCACAATGGCCGATCGTTGTACTACTACTATAAAAATAAGATAAGTAGTGCGCCTCTCATTGGAGATCACCTACACACCTATTGGACCGACAAGCCCGGTCCATGACTCAATCAAATAAATAATATGCATCCGATATGCATCCATCGAAGGCGATAGGGTGTCCATGAGGGTTAACACCTATACTAGTTAACTTCATGTTAATGTTGGAAGGGTAGAAAGGGGAAACATACCCAACAACACACACACACACATCTCTATAACTCAGGTGGAATCACATCATCCCAATCCTCTTTAAAAAACGCATTGCAAAACAAAACTTGAGTGCAATCACTCGTCTATACACACACCCAAGCACAGAATCACACAAAAAAGCACAACTCATTGCATTCCAATTGTCTTCATAGCTTCTTGATTATCAGCCACATACATGACAATCTCTCTCTCTCTCTCTCTCTCTCTCTCTCTCTCTCTCTCTCTCTCTCTCTCTCTCTCTCTCTCTCTCTCTCTCTCTCTCTCTCTCTCTCTCTCTCTCTTTGCACACACACCAATTGGCTCAGGGGCTCACGCAAAGCCCACATGTCTAGGTTGTTTCACAAGAGAAGAGAAGAGAAGAAGGGAGGGGGAAACGACACAGAGACAATGTAATCAAAGCTTGCTTCTTTTCCCAAGCAATTGGTTATGGTGGAGTATACACACAAAGGTCTCTTACAAATTTCTCTCCTTCTCTGTCTTGCCTACACCTTGAAAGAGCTTGAAAGAATAGCATGTTACAAAAATGAAAAATCTCTCCTCTTGGCTTGCATAGCCATATAAATCACATACATCCTAAATTCCTTTGTCTACACTGGTGGGTCTTCCCACATGCTCTGACATTCTGGCATACACCTGTAAGCACCCTTGAAATTTCTTTCCATTCTTTTTGGCATTGATCTTCTTTGGCTGCACCAAAATTAGCATGGACCAAAATTAGTGTGAGTGAGTGGAACCCATTAATCTTGCACTAATAAGAGAACTACAAAAGTACAAAACAATAGTTATCCTGGATTGCAAAACAATACACTAGCAAGCTATCCAATCTCAAAACACTAGTCCTTTGTGCACTTTGCAAAGTATGTACTTGTATTATAGAAACACATGTATAGAGAGTAAGTTATATGTTCAACAAAAAGTGTAGGGCCTTTAAAGTAGGGCAAGAGGGGATACAAAGCATAGCCAAAAATATAGGGCCTTTAAAGGCTGGGCAAGAGGGTATATAGAGGTACTTGTTTAAGTGTTATTTACAAACAAAAACATTGAGAGGCTCTCAACATCCAAGGGGGTATGGATCATGATCTCCTCCCAAGCATACTACGGGCGGTCAGATGCAAGCAACCAAAGACAAATCCAGTAAGCATTGCTTGAGTAATCCTCACTAGCTCTCAATAGGCTTTCAATTTAGATGTTTCCATTCAAGGGTGGATAATTTTTCCATTTTGTCTCCATGCCTCGGTGGGTTCACCATTCAGTATCCCCCTAAATAACGTGCATTCGTTGGGTATTAAGAAAACCCCTCTTTTAACATGTCTAAATGAATAAAATGATCCCTTAATTTATGATTTTTCTTCCAAAATTGAATATAAAAACCCCTTATTTTAATATATGTATGTTAAATTATATAATCTTTTTGTATTTCAAAACCCCTCCTTTTGAACTCATGTTATACATTAACATGATTACTGTATAGTGCACCCCCCGAGCTCCATGGTTTGACCTTCTTTTAGTCCTGCTTAAAGTGCTTCCAAGTTTACATTGGTAGGACCATAGATTTTATCCACAAGTATACTAACCCACTTGATGTTGGTTTGGATTCTTTAAAGTTTGTCAAAGTTAACTTAGTTCTTTCTTGCACCAATTCTTGAGCTTTTTTCTCAAAAAAACATTCTGCATTTTTATGTTCTAAGCTCATAACATTGACTTCTCCTTCTCTTGGATTCTCATGAGGTTTTGTTACTACTTCATGACTCATCCGCATTAATTTTTTTTGTGCTTTTTACCTTTTAATTGAAGCTTGGTTCACTATCAAAGGAGCTAACAAGAAAGACACTGGCTATGTTTACTACAATTTTCCCTTTGTTTGCAGGAATTCTCGAATAATCCTTTGATTAATGATCCCACTTTTTCCACATTGCATGCAATAAGCCTCAATTGATTTGGCATTTTTATTAGGTTTAGGGAAATAATTTTTCCAATGATCATTTGATCAATTCTAGAAATTTCCCATTTTTGGTTTTGGCATAGGTTTCATAATAGGTGGTCTAGCCCCTTGGTTTGCAGTAAAGTACATAGGTTTTGCATCAAGAGGTGTTGTTGATAACCATTTCAACCGAGGAAGGTAGTGGCTGATTATACCATTCTTCCTCTACTAGTGTAGATGGTAATGAGGCTTGCTTGTCTACTTGTCCTTTGGATGTATATATCTATCCGGTATTGCCTTTCTTTCTACTAGTGTTGGTTTTTGACCTAGTCCAGGTTGTGGTTTCTTCATAACCAAGGGTGGCTTTTGCCTTTGAACCATGTTAGGTGCATACCTATACATAGGTTGCCCCTCTGGACTCATTGGAAAATATTGAACATTTTTGTCGTACATTAATTGGTAATAATACTTTTTTGTCTCATGATTTGTCCATTTTTCTTCAATAGAACACCATTTGGGTGGTCCCCATTGGTTGTCCTTATTTTATCCCCCTTAGTGGCAAGTTTTTTTTATTTCTCATCGTTTCATTCATGTGCTTGAGCATATTGCATATGGAATGTAGAGGTGTTGCTGCATTTGGCCCTACTTGAGCTAGCATAGTAGATGTAGTTCTCTTGCTTTGTGTGTCTCTCATAGTGCTCTATTTTTGAAGATTTCACAAATATCTCCTAAGTCTATCGCATAAAAAATGTGTCTTTTTTGCTATAAAGTATAGCATGAAATTATTTCTTGAGTAGACCTTCAAGAAATTATGAGACAAGCCTCTCCTCAGTTATAACTTCTTACTCTGGGCATCTATCAATATATTGTCTCATTCTACTCACACAATGTCTCAGAAATTCTCCTTGTTTTTGCTTAAAGTTACAGATTTATGCTATTGTGTTATGCTTAATTCCCATTTCCAAGCAAGCAACAGCAAACCTCTTAGTCAATGTGGTTAGATCTATAACTGTTCGAGGGGGTATAATTTAAATCCAAGTCAATGTCTTGCCCTCTACGGGCATTAAAATTCCTTGAAATTGTGTCAAAAATCCTCTCAGCTCTTAGCACTTGCATCAACTTAGCTAAGTGGTAATCCCTATTACACCTAAGGTAGGTTCCATGGGTTGTACTTCCCTCTTAGTTGGCCATATTTATGAGCTATCCACAACAAGTCCATGGTATTATTTTCCTCCCAACAATAGACACTCCAATGGCTTTGTGTCTACTTGATCATAATCCTCCAATTCAAGCTCCAGTGACCCTTGCTTGGCGGTCATGTTTGGAATATCCTATCAACTTCTAATCTCCATTTATTCACAGTGTCACAATTTAAAGTTTTTAATTATTGAGTTTTATTTTCATCCATGCATAAAATCTCTTGCTTGTTGGCTCTAATCTCCTCCTCAAAACGAATGCCACGGCCATCAACTTGAACTTCATACTCCTCTTAGGTTCCAAATATCTATGATCCCCATGGGTATTGGTTTTATAGAAGGTCAATATATGTTTAAATTGTAGCAAGGTTCAACACCTGAATGAGTATAATAGGAAGACATGTTTGGGTCGAATCACAATAAATGTCATACACTTCATCAACTATGGTCTCTAGTGCTCTCCCTTGGCTGACCTTGCGGAGTTCACCATCCGGTACCCCCCTATATAACTTGCATTCGTGGGGTATTGAAAAAACCCATATTTTAACATGTCTGAATGAATAAAATGACCCCTCATTTTAGGATTTTTTTCAAAATTGAATATAAAAGGCCCTTATTTTAATGTATCTCTATTAAATTGCCTAAAACTTTTGCATTTTATAACCCCTCCGTTTGAACTCACGTTATACATTAACATGATTACATAGTGTACTCCCCGAGTGGCTGACACTCTCTTCTCTTGACACTCTATTCTAAGTTTCTTTGTTAGTCCTTGGTTTTCAAGTACGTAGTTTGATCTAAGGTACATAAAGACTTACAATTCTTAGAAGAATGAAATATCAGATCACTTAACCCAATACCAATGAGATTCAATTATGGAGAATATCTTCTCCTGAGTTATCTCCAAGTTTTGATCTTGATTCTACAAGTCCGACAACACAATTTTCTAGTAAATCTATCGGGTGCAAAATTCCTTATATGAGCTTCCCAATAGTTATTCTTATGCTATCAAAATAGCCCAAGTTCTATCTAACACCACAAGCATGTACCAAGACTATGGTAAAAATTTCCAGTCCCAAATTGGAAAAGTAGCCAAAGGAACAATATGCAATCTTTAATTTCTTGGTAACTCAGTTTTTGGTAGCAAATAGTGTCCAAATGACTCCAAATTTTGCAAGGTATATTTGGGATAGGTAATCTACACTTGGCAGTCAAAAAAATACACTATGGGGTGCAGATGATAATAAGCACCTATATCATATACTGGCCTAGAAATACCCTTTTTTGCACTTTTGATGATGTACAATTGTCAAGGATATGGTCAAGGAGCTTTGAATCAATTTTCACAGATTTTGGATAAGTTTTGCACAAATGTTTACCAAATTTTAGTAGTTTGCAGACTCTAATACTAAACAATTGTCAATCTCAGTCAAAACTATTCCATTTCCCTTGAAATTCAACAATTGCAGTCAATTGCTATCATAGATCAAGCTCCTTTCAAGAAAAGTGTAAAAGTCTTGTGTCTTGGATCATTTGATAATAAGCATGATTATTATCTTTTGATCTTGAACAAAGAATTTTCCAAGCTTCTTCTGGTTGTACACATTATGGATAGGTCTCTTGCCAAGTTTCACAGGGTTTGGATTAATTTTTAAGTCTCTAGCCCACCTTTTGTAGCTGTACATAGACTTCAAAAAGAAAAAGGCATAAATTAGCACTCAATAACTCCAAATGACAAGATATTTGAAACATAAGCTCAATTAAAAATATATAATCATCTACTCTAATTCATTAGACGAACACTAGCGACACCTCCAGGTGATATTTCAAGTTCTATGAGAGAATAAACTTTATGTTAATCGAAAGAAAAGTGAGTTTTTCTTACAAGAGATTCAGTATTTAGGTCACATTATCTCTCAAGATGGCATCCAAATGGATCCATCAAAGCTAGAGGTAATAAAAGGATGGCCTAATCCAAGTAATCTTCATGAACTAAGAAGTTTTATAGGTATGTGTGCATACTATAGATGCTTCATAGAAAAGTTCTCACTAATAGCACGACCACGACATGACCTATGTTAGGTATACATGGTCTGCCGAGGAGAACAATGCTTTCGAAAAGATTAAAGAAAAGCTTATCTCTGAGCCTGTGCTTACACTGCCAGATCTCTCAAAGCCATTTGAGGTCCAATGTGATGCTTGTGGTGATTGCCTTGGAACTGTTTTTCTCCAAGAAGGGCACTCCATAGCCTATGAAAGTCAAAGGCTCGCCCTGTTGAGCAATCTTTAGGCATATATGAAAAGGAACTGCTCATAGTTCTACATGCCTTAGAATCGTGGAAGCACTATTTATACTAGGGACTCCTTTCATTCTATGGTGGACGGAAGACTTAAGTACTTCATGACGCAAACCAAGCTCTCCAACAAACAAATGAGGTGGGTAAATTTCCTTTCTCAATTTAATTTTCATATTGCTCACATTGTTGGCAAGCATAATCAAGTAGCTGATGCACTCTCAAGTCGGCCAAGAGTGAATGCGGTTTCCATAGCAACTCACAGTGATCTATCTTCTATGATAGATGAGTATGCTATTGATCCCGATTTTAGAGATTTGATTTCATCCCTTGCACTAGGGAAGAAAGAGGAACCATTTACCTTACAAGATGGTTATCTTCTCTATGGCAATAGACTATGTGTTACTAACTCACTACGTGAGAAAGTAATGTATGAATCTCATGCTCCTCCTTATGCGGCACATAAAGGGATTCAATCTACCCTAAAAGGGATTGAAACATATTTCTATTGGACTACCATGAAAGCAAACATACCAGAGTATGTTTCTAAATGTGTGGTATGCCAAAAGATAAAGTTTGATAGAGGGAAGATCCCTGGATTGCTTCAACCTTTGCCAATCCCTAATTCACCATGGAAGAGCATATCCATGGATTGGCTAAGTCTATCCATGGGAATACGGGATTATGGATGATAGTAGACAGGTTCAGCAAACAAGCTCATTTTATACCTATCAAAAAGACTATCAAAGCCCATCAAATGGAAACCCTCTTCATATCCCAAATCTTCAAGTACCATGGCTTGCCGATGTCCATAGTGTCGGATAGAGATCCTATCTAATGACTAGTAATTTCTGGAAGGGTCTCTTTGAGAATTTAGGGACAAGTCTAAATTTCTCTTCGGCCTATCACCCGCAAACGGATGGCCAAAGTGAAATAGCTAACCTAACAATTCTTGATCTACTAAAAGCCTATTTAGCTGAGGTAGATCAAAGGTCCCAATGGGAGAAGTACTTACCCTTAGTGGAGTATGCCTATAATAATAATGTACATACCTCCACGAGAAAAGCACCTTTTGAGGTAATTGAGGGAAGATCTAAAAGTCCCCTACTACTTAAGGTACACGGGAAGATCTTCGCTATAGATGAGTATAGCCCAGACCTACAAGAATCTTTCCAAAAGATTAAGGATGCTATCTCTATCTCATAGCAAAGGCACAGAAGAGACCAAGCCTTTAAAGAAAATGATTGGGTCTTGCTTAAATTTCCCAAAGCTCGATTAAGGCACACAATGGGAAAGAATCCTACGGGACACCAAAAGTACTATGCTAAGTTAGCAAAAAGGTACTATGGTCCCTTCTAGATTCTTAGACCAATCAATGAGAGATGGTCTATCAACTCAAGTTTCTCAATCATTGGCTCATACACAATGCTTTTCATGTGAGCCTACTAAAGCCTTGCAGAGGAGAGCCACCTCAAGAACCAACTATTGAAGATGCTAGATGGATGAAAGGCATACAATTAAACGATAATCTAAACCTTGTCAATGCTTACAATGCTTTCCTAGAGTAAGCAAATGTACAAATGTTTAAAATGAACAAAGTTTTTGTCTTATAAGACTTTCTTTTTCTTTATTGTGCACAAATGTTGAGTAGTATGCATGCTTAGAATCAAGTTTGTGGAGACGACGTCTTCCAAACACCAAGTAGAGCTTGTCACTCTACTATGGAAGATTGATAGGAGTAATGCGCAGACATGCTTGCGAAAGCTTAGGCTCTCAAGCACCAAATGGATTAGTCATCCATTCTGGAACGATGGCGTAGGGTAAGATAG
This sequence comes from Adiantum capillus-veneris, assembly GCF_014529385.1. Lineage (NCBI taxonomy): Eukaryota > Viridiplantae > Streptophyta > Polypodiopsida > Polypodiales > Pteridaceae > Adiantum > Adiantum capillus-veneris. Next base: position 129,264,510 of record NC_140939.1, on the reverse strand, counting down.
GGGTCCTCTACCCGCTAGAAAAAGGACTAATGAATAAGCTTTATCTTCTCTACCCCATAGTCGAGGGACGACTATGATTTCCAGAGAGAGGTAATGTCATAATAACTAATATCATATTCTCTTAAATGATTTTCTCATGTTAAACTCATCATTTAGTATGGGGAAGTACCAGGGGAGAAAAAGCTAGATGATTGGTAAGGCTAGCAGATTGGTCACAGTAGGGATCCAAAGGAGGGAAAATAGGGATCCAAAGGGGGGGCCATCTGCAAAAGAGCAATGTGCAACAATGGGCTACATCAAACAGCATACAGCAAACCAAGGCAATGTCTCATGCTCTTAAGTCTGATGTATGTAAACAACATATTTTGCCATGGTATTGCAACTCAAAAACTATTCTCAAGTGAGAAAATCAACAAGAACTTTTGGTACCATTGTAAGTGCATACATATCAATTCAAGTATAATCAAGGTTGCCATCGACAATTAGTGCAATGCAACATACCGTGTCTTAAACAATTGACTCATCAAGCATTCTATTTGCTTTCATAAGCACATGACACTCGTACAATGAAAAAAAATTAAAAAAATAAAAATCTAACATATTCTGTGTGTGGTTGTTTGTGCAAAATGTTTGCAGATGTGTGCAAAATTTGTTTGCAGTCATAGATCTTATAGGCATTGTAGGAAAAATGATCAAATCTACATTTCCAAAGGATATGTTCGATTTGCAAAATAGTGTTTTTGTGCACTTACTTTCTTGATTTCTAAAAGCCGGTTTCTTCACGAGAGAGTGAGAGATGTGGGGGGCGCACTGTATTAAATATACGTTAGTTTCACATAAGGGGCATTTTCTTTAGAATTTAACAAGATTACATTGACAAGAAGGGAGTAGGATTACATTTCCCCCAAGCCAATGCGCTATGTATAAGAAGGGAAATTTACCAAAATACGCTTGAAATTCGTGAAATTCCCAAAATACCTATGTAACATTTTGTGATGGATTTGCCCCAGTTTTTGCATAGTCTAATCTTTATGACAATGGAGTGTCTTATTCACCAATGAGCTCATAGATAGAGGCATATGACTCTAAAATTGATGAATGATTTCATTTTTAGATCCCAAAATACCATTTAAACTCCGAGTTCTATTATTATCTACTAATGAGGGAGAACCAATCTTTCTGTGAAGAGAGTTCCAAAAGAAAATTGCTCTTGGAGAATGAAGTTAATGAAGGGTATTTTGGAAAATTGGAGAAAGTGAAGGACATTTTGGAAAATTTTGGTCGACCCTCTATAAAAAAATTTAAACTTGTGTTTCTGGCGGCGCGAGCATTGGAACGGCGTCATGACCGTCGGCTGAAGCGGCATGGCGCCCCCTTATATATTACATGTTGTGAGAAAGCTCGCAAACACTCTCTCTCTCTCTCTCTCTCTCTCTCTCTCTCTCTCTCTGCGCTGGTGCAGAAGCAGGCAGCGAGAGCCTATCCGGCTCTCCTACTACGTGGTGCTGAGTAACTTGAACGAGCAGTCCACGTCAAATTCTGTCTCCGGTTGTCCTTCCTTTTCCCCTCGCGTGGTGCTGGGCTTACTCTCTCTCTCTCTCTCTCTCTCTCTCTCTCATACCCGCCCTTTCCTCATGTTGAGTTGTACATGATCTGATTATATCAACAATCCACCTCATTTTATACTCCCCTTCAATCTTGATTACATCTCTTTAAGAACTATATCGAACATTACAAAACACACGATGTATGAATTTTAATACAGACTCAGCATTGTCATTTTTAGAGAGAGAGAGAGAGAGGGAGAGAGAGGGATTTCGAACGTCATGGGAAAAACTTAAGAGACCTCAAAGATTTATTTGACAATTGGTGAACTCCAATGTACCACACTTGGGTGTTTGAAATGTTATTCCAATTCTCCTCTTCTTAATCAGACGGACACACACCCGAGAGAGAGAGAGAGAGAGAGAGAGAGAGAGAGAGAGTTTATGATGTGTTGAAAACTTGATCATAAAATAAGGGCAATGATTTGGTACCATTGCATAGTACGACGATGATTCACATGGATGGATAGTGAAGTGTCCCTTTTGCACTCTTAGGAAGGGAATTCTCTACTTGAATAGTTCAAGCAAGAGACAAGACCTTAACAATGGCACTCACATATTGGATGTTCTCATTCACAATTTGTCTCTTCTTATGGGTTTGGTGTTTGCAAGACGTTCCTCATTAACAACCTGATCTCTTCTAATATGGGTTTTCATTGTTTTTGCTTATTGATATTATATATTTAACCTCACACTTTTAAGCGCTTTCTATTCACGAGTGCAACTTGCTTACTGTCAATTGGGCTAAGGGCTATTTTAAGAAGATCCATTAATAATTTTCAAGGTTTTGTTCCCAGGCATACCTTAGATAGGTATGGCAACTGTGAGATTGCAATGGTGTGAACCTACCTTACTTGAGAAAGTGTCAGATTGCTTACAATAAACCAACTTAATTTTGATCTCTTTATGGTTAACCTTAGTACCACATTAGTCTATTGGTACACACATACTCTCTTGCAAGTGCTCCAACACCTTTCTATGAAAGTCGCAAAAGCGTAGAGCAATGAGGAGTACGAGAGAGAGAGAGAGAGAGAGAGAGAGAGAGAGAGAGAGAGAGAGAGAGAGAGAGTGCTGAACCAACCAACCTTGGCAATGAATTGATGATTATATAACTTGGGCTAGGTAATTTTTCTCTTCTTTCAATGAGAAAATATGATTGTTTCACAAATCCAATTGTGAATACAATTCCAACTTGAGAGGATCTTAAGTTTAGTTTATAACAATAATTGTGTGTAGAGGCATGGTATTTTATGAGTAAGATTCCAACTTGAAGAGGGTCTTAGGTTTAGTTGATTGTGCCTATATGAGTAGTTTCTTAACGGGTATGACCCAACTAATGAAAAATCCATCCACAAGTGTTGATAGCCATTGATTGGTCTCTTCACACTTGTACTTTCAAGGAAAGAAGTTCTCAATTTCCAAGGGGTGGTAGCTAAGTCTACCAAGTTGCTTAAAATCAGTATTGATGACATAGTAGACAATGCTAGTCTCAGTTAATTAGTAGTTTAAGAAATTTCTTTACAAAATCTAGCCAAGGGGTTAAGATTTGCAAAATCTAACCGGGTGAAAGCATGAATAGGTGAAAATCTATATATGTGATATAATTAAATAGCATAGCATGACATTGGGGGAGTGGTCACTGGTGCCATATTTCAGACGTCCAAATTTATATTCTAAAAAATGTTATACTGAAAAATTCAGCCTTCACACACCCACTTTGTTTCATGAGTAGTTGGCAGTTTCAAACACCGTGCCCACCCCCCCCCCCCCCTCCCCCCGCCTCTCTCTCTCTCTCTCTCTCTCTCTCTCTCTCTCTCTCTCTCTCTCTCTCTCTCAAGGTTTACTGTGCTTAGAGCTTCTACTGTGCAAGCTTGGCTGCTTCAAGGAAGATTGCAGTAACCGCCCTCTTCTCTTCGAGGTATGTCTCTCCCATTGAACATGTACACTCTCTACTGCTTGAGCACACGCGCCCCACCTGGGATCATTTAGCTACATTAAGTTGCGTTTGGAGCTGCATGAGTGCCACACCTTGCTCATTTGCAACAAGAGGTGAGCAAAACCTAATGCTTCTGCTGTGGCTGCATTAGAGGACATAGACTCCCGAGGTAATTTGCTAGTCCACAAGCTGCATGCAACCTTGGGGAAAATCCCATAGCACATCACCTTGAATGCCCTCCTTACAAGAGCAGGCCCATGAAGTTCCTGTTTCTTTTTAGCAGGGATGATAAGCGAGGGCACACCACGTCTCATGAGTTCATTGGATGATGTGCAGGTATATCACTTGAGACTGCATCATGGAACCTTCCTCAAAGCATCCAATTCAAGCAAGCAGCAGTCTAGTTAGGAACATCAAACCACCTCTGCATACGAAGTTTTGTCGTCTTGCTGAGGAATTTCATATGGAGCATGGATTGCCATTGGAGGGAGTTGATCCACGTAGCTTGACAGGAAACAATGACATCTCTGAAGAGGATTGGGAAGCTGTCTTTATATGCCCAAAGCATGTTCCGGGTAGCCAGAAGAAAGTGAAGGCATACCATGCTCGGTCGGAGTTCTTACAAAAGCTTGTGTGAAGACATTGGGATGTCTACCAGGAGGGTCCCTTCATGTATGAAGTAGGGACTCAATTTGCAAAGGCCTTTGCATTGGAAAACTACAGTGAATCTGGAAAACATCAAATTTCTTGGGCTATCTTTGCAGAGAGGGCAACGAGAGCCTCAGAAGAAAGACACAACTTGCAAAACAAGATCAAGAGGTGGGAAGAGCAGATGAGTGGTAGAGGAAGAGGTTCCAAAACCACTGCTGCCTCTACCAGATCATCATTGAAAACAGAAGGTACGTGCCTACAGGAGGATGCCTGGTACAATTGGCAGAAGAGGATAGCAGGGCACTTGCAGAAATGAAGAATATTGCAGAGGGCAGATTGCAAGACTATAAGTCAAGACTTGAGGGTGCAAAGAAGCAGGTAGAGGATCAAGTCAGAGAATTGCATAGGGTTGAGGGTGCTCAAAGCTCAAACATTTTGTCCATAAAGTTGCAAACAGAGATTGATTGCCTGCAAGACCCTGTAGCTCGACAATGCTTGATTGATTTGATTGGACAGTTCTCGAGTACTACTAGAGAGAACGTTGCTGAATTAGAAGCCAATGTGGCTAAAGCAAAGGTGCATACCCTCCTACATGTGCTTCACTTTGTTTTAGAGTATGTGGTTCACTTCCATGTGGTTATGTGGTTAGAGTGTTTTGGATTGTATGGTTATGTACTGTATGAGCATATTCTATTTCTGCTATGTGCTATATAGCACAAAATATGTGCTATATGATCACAACATAGCCATCATCTTCATGGAGTGGTTGGTTATATGCTATGTGCCATGTGCTATATGGTCACAACATAGCCATCATCTTCATGGAGTGGCTGGTTATGTACTATGTGCTTTATAGTTCAATCTAGGTGCAGCATGTTCACAATAGTACCCTCATCTATTTGGAATGTGTGTGATTCTATGCTATGTGCTCTATGTGGTTATGTGCTATGTGATTAGCACAATGGACATGTGTAATATTTGCTATATAGCATAACTTGTATGCTATATGCTCACAGTATAGCCCTGAGGTGTGTGTTAATTATTGATATGTGCTACATAGCACAATCTTTTTATGTGCTATGTGCTAAATAGCACATTTTGTGTGTTATATGTTCACAATATAGCCCTGGAATGTGTGGAATAGTGAATTGTGCTATATAGCACAATCTCTATTTTTGCTATGTGCTACATAGCACATCTCTAATTGTTCTATGTGCTACATAGTAGAATATTTGTGCTATATGCTATGTGCTATGTTTCATATTGCCCACTGCATATCATATACCCAAAAAGCTTGTGCTATAGCATATAGAGAAAATGTTTGGGCTATACCTGGTATTTTAAAAAGTCTCTCTGCTATGATCTACAGTGCATACTCTATGTAGCACTTATAGCACATTATACTTGGATTGTGCTATGTGCTATATAGCAGATTGCATATCATATACCACATCAAGCTTGTGTTTATAGCATATAGAGTAAGTGCTTGTCTTATATGTGGTATTGCAAATAAGGGATAAGATTCACGCTGCATATTCTTTTCTGAAATCTGCTTTTGTTGGGTTATTAAGACTTAAATTAGATGTGTTGTCTTCTTTGTTTCACAGGCACTACTTGCAGAAGTAGAGACCAACATAGCACAGGAATTAGAGCACTTTAAATTTTGTGTTACCATGGAGAGGACTTCACATAACGTGGGGGCCAGTTTGATGAAGCCTTTTCCTCCTGTGGATTTTGAGCAGAGCATTAGCGAGGTGGCACTTAATGGGTTCTACCATTGTGTAGGATGTGGATTCCCGTTCGATGCCAGAAGCTTGGATGTATTCTCCCTGCCTTGCACCCATGTGTACCATATGCTATGCTTCGCGCATGGATGTAGGGACTATGGATATTGTGTTGCGCTAGATTGCAACATGTTTGTTCTCCCTAGAGCTAAGCATATGATTGGTCTGAAGGTGAAGAGTGAGATGAAAGAATCAAGTGCAGGTACTCACTGTGTCAATTATTTACTAGTACTATTGCAGGCCCACTTTCCATTGGTAGTTTAAAATCTTGCATTTAATGAAATCATTTACAGGTACAGACATCCCAGCAGAGACCTGTATACAAGAATCATTGAGGACAAAAACAAAGAGAGTCTCTACACAGGCCACTGGTAGGTACCAAATTAGTATTTATGTGTGTATTTTGGGATACTCCAAGTGAGACTTTGTAAATAGCTTGCTTTGTAGAACAATCATTGCATGCTTGCTCCAACAAGACGGTGCATTCCACAAGGAAGAATGTCCTAATTACCCCAGGGATGCAGCCAGGCCTTGAAGCGGAGTCTACCCCAGGGATGCAGCCACCCTTGACGCGGAGTCTGCCGTAGGGGATGCAGTACATGGAGTAGTTGAAGACATCTTGATGGCAAAGTCTTCTGCAGTCAAATCACCTAGGAAACAACTAACTCCAAGAAGGCTGTTGCATTCTCTGTTGAGTGCCAAAGCATCACCAAGTGTGGACACTAGAGATGAAGCATCAGATGAGGAAGTTGCAGATGCGGTGAAAGCAACACCCCCTCCAACGGGGAAGAAGCCAACACCAAAGCGCAAGAAATCGACTCCCAAGAACTTAGGTGGAAGTCCCACAATGGATATACCTCTTGATTCATTTAGGAAGAGAAAGAAACCAAATGCAAACCAATGAGTGTGTTTTTGTTGTAACTTCATGCAATTAGAAGATGTCTTTAGAAGGCATGTGCAATCCATTGCACCCCTATTATATCCATGCTCATTGATGAATCAAGTGTTGGAATTTGTTAGTGACATGTCTCTTAATTCTTTGCATCGAGTAGTTGCAATCTATATAATTTATTTTCTGTACATGTTTAGTAATATGTTTCTACTTTCTCTTGTCGTAGATAATCAAGAAGCTGAAAAAAGAGGAGCTTGCATGAGACGAACTCGCTCTTCAGGGTTTCTAGATGAGGGGTCTGTACGTTCACTGGCTCAGTCTTATCCTGTGAAGAATCCAAGAAGGGGTACTACAGCTTCCAGGGGGTTACATGCAAAAAGAAGTGTCTTTTGATACAGTTGAGGGGTCTGTAGGTTCACTAGCTCAGTCTTATCCTGTGAAGAATCCAAAAGGGGGGGCTACAGTTGAGTAGGGGGGGTTATAGGCAAAAAGAAGAGTCTTTTGATACAGTTGATCCTCGCAACCATTGATGATGCTATGGTAGTTGATGCCTCCACAGATGCCATTGCTGATGTTACGCTAGTTGATGCCTGCAAAAATGACATTGTGGATGCAATGGAAGTTGATGCTCGCACAGATTCTGATGCTGATGGCAATGTTAATGATGGTGGAACAGAAAGTATTGTTCATGCTGTCATAGATGCCCTTCTTGATGCAGTTGTGGCTATGGGTACACATGCCATCTGGCACCGATGCCATTGATGATGCTACCACAATTGATGCCTGCACAGATGACATTGATGATGCTACCACAGTTGATGTTTTCACAGATGCCATTGCTAATGTTACGGTATTTGATGCGTGCACAAATGATATTGTGGATGCTATGGAAGTTGATGCTAGCACAGATGCTGCTCCTGATGGCAATGTTAGTGATGGTGGAATAGAAATAATTGTTCATGCTATCATAGATGCCCTTCTTGATGCAGTTGTAGCTATGGGTACAGATGCCAATGTTGAATCTGGCACATATGCCATTGATGATGCTACCACAGTTGATGCCTGCATAGATTCCATTGCTGATGCTACGGTATAGCTGATGCCTGCACAAATGACATTGTGGATGCTATGGAAGTTGATGCTAGCACATATGCTACTGCTGATGGCAATGTTAATGATGGTGGAACAGAATGTATTGTTCATGCTGTCATAGATGCCCTTCTTGATGTAGTTGTGCCTATAGGTACATACGCCACTATTGAGGATACCAGAGGCATGGGTGAGGAGGTCCTCATTGAGAGCGAAGCTGGAACATGTGAGGCAGTGGGTGCAAGTGATGTCACAGCCCAAGCCGAGGTGATCTGTCCAAGTGATGCAGCTGATGACATTGTTGATCCAGAGGAGACAAAGGGTGCAGATGCCACTGTTGAATATATGGGAGGATTGGGTGAGGCGGACCTCACTAAGAGAGTACCTGGAATAGGCTTAGCAGTGGGTAACGGTGATGTCACGGCTTTTGTCGACACAGCTGAGGGCAGGTGACAGAGCAGTTCAATCGGGAGAGGCAATGGGAGAAGTTGTCATGGCTGCTATGAACATGAAAGAGGCAAATACACATAATACAACTGAGGCATGTATAGAGCAAAACAATGAGGCAGGGAAAAGGCACAGAGGTGCCCACTGACAGAGCAGCTCAATCGGGAGAGGCAATGGGAGAATATTTCATGGTGTGCTGTGGACACGAAAGAGGCAATTGCACATGATAACTGAGGCTTGTAAAGATCCCACTGTTGGGAATACCAAAGGTAAAAGTCCAGAGGTCCGTATGGGTCGAGCGGCTGCTACAGATACAAATGAGGCAGGTACAAAGAATGCTGATAAAGAGGCAAAAATGGACATGATTATGAGAGGCAAGAGAGGCCAGAGTGTTTGTGGTAATTCCAATACAGATTGTTGCATGCCTCTTGCATCTTTTGAGGACAAGAAGAGAAGGGACAATTTATGCATCATACTGGATGTGAATGGGCTTCTCATAACGAGGCATAAGGTCTCTTCTACAAAGGAATAGCGAGAAGCGGTACTTTGATTGGGCCAGATCAAGGTATCAAGTAGTCACTGGGCCAAATGCTACATGAAAGATGCAATTTGAATATGTGGTCAGGCCCAATGCATCAATCTTTTTGCATGCACTGCTGCAAAGAGCAAAGTTGCACTATGGAGCTGCATGACCAGGACAATCTAGCACTTGCTTTGGTGGCATGCTTTCCTAGCTAAACAAACATTTTTTCCTCAATATTATCGGTCAAGAGGGGTGTAGAGAGGGAGAGCTTTAATCTAAATGAAGTTCTGGGATCCCTCCATGTAGAGATACACAAAGCCATATTTTTCAAGTGTTTTGAAAGACTTTTGGAAGCACCATCCTAATAATACACTGGTGGATGACACACTCTACAAGGTAGGCTCAACCCTCCCAGGACTTGGGTCTGTTGCTTCATTTGAACCAGTAGATATTTGTCAGTCCAATTTACCTGGTTAGCAATTGTTCTTGGTTAGTCAATGGACAGTCTCACCGCCCTTTTTGGCCTATGCAAAGATGAACCAGTTGAAAATCCTTCGATAGTGTCTGCTGTGTCATCAGCTATAGAAGTAACGAGATGTTGTAGGGAGGTTGATTGTGGTTATGGAATCATGTATACAGCATTTGTTGCATGAATGTACTTGCGATTACTATACAAAAAGACAGTTCAAAATTCTTACAACTAATGATTGCATTGATACACACACTTTTACTGTATAGCACACATGTTGATATCTACTACAATAGTTCCTTTTATATCATAGAGGGACATTGGGCTATTATTACACACACTTGTGCAATATAGCACCATAATAGTGTAGGTAGAGACAATGACTATCTTGAACATTATTGGTACATATCACATATAGTAGGATGTACACAACTCCATAACACCGAAGGGGTAGCTATTCATAAGAGTGAGATGTTTCACTTGAGAGTTATTCCATTGTAAGAATGAGACATGTTTACTGAATTCATCAAGTAAGTGTATGGGATGCTCTTGATAATGTTTTTTGCCAATCGTTTTGACAAATATCTTTCTTATTTGGAGACCCCTACTGTGCTCTATCCAAAATGTAATAATTGTCTGCTTCAATTCCTCCGATAAGGACCCAGCATTTCCAGACTTCCTTATGCATAAGTGAACCTCAGCGTACTTGACATAGGATCACTGTCAAGTCTACCCAAGCTGAATTAAATTCTTGGATGAAAATTTAATAACTTTGCACTTTTTGTAGAGTAACACCTCTTTGGCTCCCATTATCATGCAGTAATCCATTCACCAGCATGTAATGTGCTTCGTTTTAGAACATCTTGTCAGCTGATTTTGGAATATTTACTCCTGTAAGGAGACCTTGATGTGCAGAAATAAGGCCATTTTAGAAGATACAAATTTCACAGAATGGCAAGATTCTATTATCATGAAAAACCTTGAAGAATTGCATTCTTATCTTTTTCGTAACTATGCAACTGTCTCACAATGTGTGAACATATTCTGAAGAGTATGTTGCTTCTTGTCTTCCTTTGTGTGTACATCGACGTCTCTCCTATGAGAGTCTTCCGCTCAATGTGGACGTTGGCTATACTTGCTTTGTTGCAGGACATCGCTTTTGTACTCATGTTTAGCATGTGCTTCATACTCATCCTGACTGCAATAATTATCATAGCTCTTTCTCTTGGAGTGCACCTGCGTATGAACTATATCTATTCCATGTGCTCATCATAAAATCCGTCGTCCACCATCTTGGAACAGTCTACAGTAGTTTGAAATGAATGAAGTCGTACAACACTTCTGATTGTAATAGTGAATGAATCCATTTGTGCTGCATTGTTGAGTTAAGAATCTCCATTGCTATTGTGAGGAGGTATGAGCTGGAACCAAAGCGAGAGGAAGGGAGTCTCCATCATCCATATTTCTGAACAGGAGAGTAGGAAGAGAGAGAGAGAGAGAGGAGAGAGAGAGAGATATGGAGATGGGCATTGGAGGCCATCTGATAGAGAGAGAGAGCGAGGGGGGGGGGGGGGGGGGGGGGGGGGGGGGAAGGTCCAGCTTGCTAACTGCACGTTTTCAATAGTAGTGGAGTGTGAAGATAATTTATCTTACCTATCTCTTTTACAAATCTTTTAAAAATTATTGACTTAAAAGCCAGCTATGGTGCAACCATAGCATCATACTTGGTGTCCATGTGACATCAAGTATTTAGACACCATTCTATGCTTTCACCAAACAAGGGATTTGTGCCATGGAACACTAGCTTTCATTGAATATTCGTTTATCTTTAATAACATTACTTTGGTGTTTAATGGGTGAATGGAGTAAAGACTTTAAGGCTAGAATTTTGATAATGTATCTTTGAGTTTTGAAGATTTCACTTGCTTTCAAATAAGTATACTAGGTATTTTCACCTTAAGTCATGTTTTGGCTTGACCATGCACAACCATAACTGCTTGATGGAGAATCTATTAGGATTATGAACCCAATGGAGTGTTTTTGATGATATAATCAGCTACTTTTTCTTTATACGAACACAAGCAACACTCCAGGTAATATCCTAGTCTCTGTGAAAACTCTATGTTAATCGAAGAAAAGTGAATTTTTCTTGCAAGAGATTCAGTAATAGGCATCTTATCTCTCAAGATGGTATCAAATGGATTCATCAACTGGAGGTATAAGGAAGGACCCAAGGAATTTCATGAAACTAAGAAGCTTTATAGGTAATGTGTGATATCACTATGTGTAAAAACTACCATATCACGTGCGTTCAAGACATGTTTGTAAAACCCCTTATCTGTGAATTTTGTTAATAATATAATGTACCCTTTTCTTTTAAAATCTGTAAGTTTTTTTGAAATTTGAAAAAATAATACCCTTTTGTATATATATTTCAGTAAGTTTCAAAAACTTTAAATACCATCTGTTGAACTCACGTGATAGGTTACATTTTTTTTAGGTGACCTCCCGGGTGTGCATATCTAGATGCTTCATAGAAAAGTTCTCAAAAATTGCAGGACCATTACATGACTAACAAAGAAAAACATTGTCGGGGGATAAGTTGGAAACTTGAGCCAGGTTAGCACCAGGCTTCTAGCTGTGGAAAAATTGAGAGCGAAAAAATTGCCGCACCGCACAATACAAAGCATTAATTAAGGTAATGCTATCGACGCACAACATTGCTCCAAAATCTCGCTTCTTGCTTGGCATCAACCGCTCCCCCGAAGCGTGCGCGAGCTGTTTTTCACACGCTTTGCTCGTCGCCTTAGGCTTCGCTTTCTTTTCCTTGCTTGGTTCACACTTAAGCTATTGAATTTGGGCGGCCATTTTATTTAGGTTATGGGCTTGATTCGCCTTTGGGTGGCCTTAGGTCTTGGGTGGGGCAATCCTTTAAGGTCATGGGCTTGATTTCTTGGGCGGCCCTTAGTGGCTTGGGCAGGCGGCCATGCCCCTTTAAGGTCGGAATATTATGGCCCTTGAAAGGGCAACATTTGGCATGCATATCGGCCAAGGCATTCAAAGCACTCGGCAATTTTGGCACCTCCCATATGGCATAATACCGATTAAAGCATTACCATTAACAACATCTTTCTGCACCTGCCCTCGATCGATTGTCATCGAGAGTCTTGTGCCCATTTAGCATTGCGGACCTTGCCACAAGCATGCTAGATGCAAGTGTAAGCGATTGCATTTGGAGAGTTATCCGTCTTTGCATTTGTTGAAAATAGCCAGCTTCTTGGCCCTGCTTCTGTTAGGTTTTTCCCGCAATCATTGCATTCAAGAGACGACATTCCAAACGTGATACTCCTCAGCAATTTAATGCTCCATTGCATTCCAAAATTGGACGAAAGACAGAAACTCCAGCTAAGACACCAACCGAGCGATCGGATCGGTACGTAATCGGCCCCGGTGAATCTTTAACGGCCAATATCTTAGCAAACCGTAACTCCGATCACTGATCTGAAAAGACCAACGTGCTCCACAAAGTGAGCACTTTAAGCTTGTGCATTCATTTCATTTCTGTCACCTCAGTTGCAGTTGCCCAATCCGGTACGGATCTGCACAATCGACTTGAACTTTAAACTGCCATAACTTCTTCATCGTTGCTCCAATCCACGAGCCATAAAGACAGACCGGTAGAGCACATCGAGCACTGTAGTTCTAGGTCAATATCCCTTCCATGCCCACTTCAATCATAACACTTTTTTTAGCATCATTAAGGCATGTTTTTGGTCCTTTCGGATGCATTTGACATACATTCAGCATTAAACTTGATCTATACCAGGTCTTTAATCACTGCTGATTAATCATGTAAGCTTCAAAGAAACTTGATGTGCTTTTTTTGACATCTTTCTTAGCATGGGAGTGGAGCTGCACAACATCCACTCGCTCTGAACCTGCACAACCTCCGATCTGTGCCAACCGTACTTATATATCATCTTCAAGAGGATCATCAGAATCATCGTCTGATGCATACATAACATTGTCTTCAGGAGGTTGATATGTGTTGAAGTCTTCAATATTAATTTCACCATCTCGTTGCTTAAACAACTTAACTATTTTCCCTGCAATAGGCACCTTGAGCTCAGTGCATCAATCTCGCATAACTTGTAGGTCGCATTTTCATAAACATGAAGTACTTCATATGGTCCAAACATCGTTTAACCTTCTTCGCATAGCAGTGTACTGGTTTCAGGATATTGTCATATACAAGGACCAAATCCCATCTTTAATAGCACGAGGTCTAGTCTATGCTTACCATAAAAACGCTGCTTTGTTCTTCGACCTTGCTTCTTAAGCATTACTTTATCTTGTTCAATATCTTCCTAACGCCTCTAAGTTGGCGAATGTGCAATGCAAGCAAGTCTTCTGTAGACATACCTTCTTCCATGGCATTACAGTCCAAGAGATAACCGCTTCCTCTGTAGGCATAATGGGGTTTTTCCGTACATTAACTCAAATGGCATAAAACCTGTAATAACAAAACTATGTGTAGTTCGATCAGCCCATAAAGAAAATGGTAGAAGTTTAGGCCAATCAAATATGTCCCTGGCATGCCTTTGCTAAAGCTTAAACAATAGGCGGATGCCCTCTTTCATTTTACCATTACCCTATGGATTGTATGCTGTAGGTGAGAGCCAATTTAATGCCCAGCGAGCAAACAAATCCAAGCTTCATCTACCTCCAGCCTCCTCTATCAACAGTAATTTACCACACACATCCATACCTGGAAATAACATCTCAAGCAAGAACTTGCATACGGAACTGGTAGCTTTGGTACGCTTGCTTCCATTTTGGCTAGTCTTTATGCAAGTCGCAATGAGGCTAAAATTGCTTTGCTGGGTAAAGAGTTGGAGTCAAATATTATGCATGAGGAAGATGATATGGACACTTTCCTTGCTAGTGTCAAGGATATCAATGAGCAACTCATTTCTGTAGGTGAAGTCATTTTAGACAGTTCCCTAGTGCAGAATGTTCTTGATGCCTTACCAGATTCCTACCAGACTTTGCTACTACTTGGAGACTCATGACCCAAGGAAATCTAGAAGTTGTCAAGTTTGATGCATTATGCACATTGCTGTTGCAAGAGTCACTTTCCAGAAAAAAACAGGACTAGACAGGTGGAATTGAACAGGCTTTTATGCTTCTCAAAGAAAAGGTGGGTAAAGCAATGCAGCCACTTTTTATGGTTCTGCTGCGAGTGGCAAAAACTTTTGTTTCTAATGCTTCTGGTGGCATCAATTCATCTGGCAATTCTGGTGATAAGGAAAAAAGAAGATGCATTGCCATTATTGTAAAGCTAATGATCACTTGATCAAGTCGTGTCTAAGTTGAAGGCCAAAGAGGCTAAGAAGAAAGAGGGTGGTTCCACTGCAAATGCTAGTTCCACTACAAATGCAGACATGGTTGAGTCTTCTGTGAAGGAGACTGTGATGCTGATGTTGATGCAGAATGGGCTTTTAGCACAGAGTGCACTTTACAATCCTGTTGTCCATCATGCATGCTTGTCAGTTTTTCTGATTCACATGTGTGGTATTTCGACAGTGGTGCTACAAAGCACATTACCTCACATCATGAATTTTTCACCTCTCTCAGGTCTGTCCCTCATGGGAATTAGTGACTTGTGCCAACAATGCCTCTTATCCGGTTCAAGGAGTTGGAAAGATTGTGCTTACTACTGCAAATGGAAGTTCCTTCACACTTGTTGATGCACTTTATGTACTGGGATCAAGAAGAATCTCTTGTCTATATCCGCACTTGCTAGACTTGGACTTTTAGTCAAATTTGTGGATGACAGATGTACAGTTCATGATCTCAGTTTTGGTGATGAAATTGTTGCATCTGTTTTTTTGTGCTATGGGCTGTATAAGCTCACTTTGTATGACAAGTGTGGATAAAATTTAGCAAATGCTGTTGCATATTCAAGGGCTATTTCAAATGCCAAAACTTTGGCATGCATGTTTTGGTCATCTGATTTTGCCAGTTTGCTGCATTTGCAGAAAATCTGATATGGTTGCTTTTTTGCTCTTGAAGCACCTGTCAAACATGCTTATGAGGCTGTATTTTGGGTAAGATGTAGCATGATTATAAGTTTCCAAAGGATGGTTTAGTTAGGTCCCACATGCAAGGTTGCAGCTTGTGCATAGTGATGTTTGTGGGCCCATGCAAACTCGTCCTTGGGCAATTACCTGTATTCGTGACTTTCATTGATGATTACTCCAGGCATGCATGGGTATTTCCGCTTAAAGCGAAGTCCGAAGTTTTATGTGCTTCAACCATTTATGACTATGGATGAAAATGTCTCGAAACTGTACTATGGACCCTCCGTTCCGATCGAGGGGGGGGAGTATATTTTTTATGAATTTAATGCATTTCCGGCTAGTCGTGGGATAAACACCAATGTACAGTGCCTTATACACCTAGTATAAAATGGTGTTGCTGAGAGGAAAACAGGTCACTGACGGAAATGGCACGATTTGTGGTCAAAAGTCAAGCTTTGCCGCATTCATTTTGGCTTGAGGCATCATGTGTGCCACTTATGTCTTAACAGTGTCTATGAAAGCTTTGTAGTCTATTACTCATATGAAGCATGGCATGATAGAAAGCCTTCTATTGAGCACATGCGTGTTTTTGGCTATTTGGAATATGCTTTGGTGCCACAAAACAGTGCAGAAAATTGGATGATAAGGTTGTCAAATGTATTTTTGTTGGTTATAGTGCTGAAAGCAAAGGTTACAGGTTGTATCATCTGCAAACAAATGTATTTTGGTTTCACGGGATGTAGTGTTTGTGGAAGATTCTGTCAAATGTTGTAGTGGCTTCAAAGGCTATTTTAGATATAAACTTTGGCATGCACGTTTTGGGCATGTCAATTTTACGTTTGTTGCGTTGCAAAAATATGATATGGTTGCTTCTTTGCCGCCTCTTGAAGCATCTGTCAAAAATGTTTATGAAGGTTGTATTTTGGGTAAGATGTTGTGTTCAAAGTTTCCAAAGGATGGTTCAGTTAGGGCCACATGTAGGTTGTAGCTTGTGCATAATGATGTTTGTGGGCCATTCAAAACCTCATCCTTGGTCAATCTCTACTTTGTGAATTTCATTTATGACTACTT